>NC_069503.1:915699016-915999016 GCF_027579735.1 Bombina bombina
GGATTGTTATTCATTAAATGCAATATATACATTATTATTACTGCTACTACTACTATTATTATAATTTTACAATAATAAAAGAATTTAGCAACCAACATGTAATGAATTATAAAACTACAGTTTTGATTTATTTCATTTTTTTCCAGAAAAACAAGCACGTATTTCCCCTTGATTTATGATGGGTTGCTTAATTTATTTTGCTACCTCTTTGACTTAAATGGACACGACAGTTAATGTAGATATAGCAAAAAAAATATTGTTATGCTTAATTTGCCTGCCTGCGAGGAACAATTCATGTTTTCAAAGGATTTCTGTTCAAATAGATTCTTTGATAGCTCTGTCCACGGTGCTGAAATTAAATTGTTTTCCATCATATAACTGTAAACGGGCCCAAGGCCTTTTAGTTAGTGGTAATTCCGTGAAAAAAAAGACAATACAAATATTCTTATTTCCTCAATTGTGAGTTGCTTGGAATTTTGCAAATGGAGTTTAATATTTATTCATAGACAGGTTGTGCTAAAATACAGCAGTGTCTGATGGAATATTCTTATTTAAGTTCAAATTCGTGCACCATAGTTTGTGATTTCAAAATCATACATAATATTTTATTACAGCTAAACATTTTAAATACATTAAAGCTAAAAAAAATGTGACCACTTGTTTATGCAATAATTATTAACATGGTGCCCAGAAGAGAGGAGGGGGGGGGCGGTAAGTACGTATTATATCCAAGCATAAGCACCCATTACACATATTCTTTCAATGCCAATAAGACAGCATTTAAAATTATTTGAAGTTAATACGCACAACAAACAAATCTCTCCTATATATATTTTGACACTGATTAATTATTCTCCAGAGATTGCAATTTTTTGCAACCTCCCTCAATAAACTGTTAGTATGTCCCCTGCAACAAAAAATCTGCGGATCTGTATTATTAATTAGCATTTTAAAACACACATTTAGTATTTTAGCGTATTAGTACTGTACTTTTTTTTTTTTTTTTTTTTTTTTGCAGATTCATTCGTTTCTATTGTGTTCATCTTGGTAATTTTTGGTAGACAGTAATACATTTTAGGTACAAGATAAAGTGACAATTATTTCGTTGGAAGATACAAGTAAGTAAATATCTCCATTCATTTAGTCTCATTATTTAAATTCTGTGATTACATGTATTTGTATATAGGCGTGTGCAACCCCAACAAGAAATGCATGTAATGCTAAAGGCTGAGAGATTTCATCTTGAGTCACTGCTTGTCACGACACATATTAATGAAGCTGACACTATTATTGTCCATTCTTTACTATGAAATCAATTTCTTCTGTGTTTATGCATTCTATGAACTAATTCTGTTTTTTATTTCATTCGAATGATTCAAAAATGTTTGTCATTTTTTCTTGAAATACAAACTTAGTTTAACCCACATATGAGATACATATATTTATTATTCACATTGCCTATCCAGACTGGTCAATGTGATCAAGTAATAGAAAACAGACTATATAGTTTGCCAATTAGTTCCTTAGAGGTATATTTACATCCTTTTGATTTTATTTATATCTATCATTTCTTTTAAAAAAAATCAAAAAATCTGTTTTCCTTTTGCTTTTCTGTGATACATATGAATAACATTTACATAATTTCTTGCATTGCGCAGGACACTGCTCACTGCAGTCTTTATTCTCTCAGCTTATGGAATGCCGTGTTGACCGACTATCCCACTGCAGTAAATCCCATTGTGATATTACCATATATTTCCTTATAATCATTTTGAACCCTGTGTCAGCAATTTTATTACTCTGAAGCCGATTATATTGTTTAAGAAAAATGCATGCATATACCATGTCACAAATAGGCACTAACACCATATAATGGCCAAAGCTACAAGTAAGTATACATATGTATGTGTGTATACAAATATAATTTTACAGATGAATATTACGGTTTTAGTGGCAATTCTAAGGGGGTGCTATGCACCTCCAAACGTGTGTGAAGCAAAGGGCTCCATATATCTTGCATGCTGTGTCTTCTCCCCCTTTGTTAGCCCCAAATTAGTCCCCTTCCCTTCAAATATTAAGTTCTTGAACCGTCACTGACTGCAGTTTAGAATACAATTGCAGCTTTATGACATTATCTTATGAAATCTAAAGCATTTGCAGGTTTCTGAATAAAGCATAGCACCCTCTATAGTACATTTATATGTTTACAGTTACTTTTATATAAATATACTATGCATTAGCAGGGCAGAGTCAAGAAATTGTACTGCTTGGGTCCGAGAATGCAAGGACACCCCCAGTAGTAACATTATGATTACCATATCAACCTACTAGCATGGCTGCTGACCTTACTGAGATTACCCAATTGCAACCAAAACCAAAACAATTGAGCAATAAGTGGGAAGGAATTTATGGAAGAGATGCATTTCTCCCACCTTGAGTGTCACCCCTGACCAGTTCTGTATCTTTGTGCATGATGAGTTTATGCTGCTGAGAGCTTGTGACTTCCCCCACTGAGACACAGGACTGGTCTGGATCTGAAAGTGACTGACTGAAGTGCTGCCCCTTGTCAAGTGCTGCCTGGGTCTATTCGACCCACTTGGTCTTATGGTTGAGCTGGTTCTGTGCATTAGGTTCACATAAAAATGAGTCAGAGAGAGAGGAGAGAGATTCCTCAATTGCTTTTCATTGACTAAGCTCCACCAGCTTTAGACACAGCTAGTCACTGTCATTTTAGCAAAAGGGTAGGATTTGTTTCTGGTGCAGGCTATCTATTAAACATGTGCATTCAATTCAGATAAATGCAAACAATCACTAATTTTGCTGTATTCTTTGCATTGTTTGAAAATGCAAAATAAGTGGCCATTTTTAAGGAATTAACAAGTTAACAAATTCTTGGGACAAAAAATTAATTTATTTAATAGGTTTATTCTTGAGGTTAAAACTGGTACTGTAAAGGTGGGAAAGGCTTTTCTGCAGGCAATAAATACTTAAAGGGACACTGAACCCACATTTTTTTCTTTCATGATTCAGATAGAGCATGACATTTTAAGCAACTTTCTAATTTACTCCTATTATCATTTTTTCTTCGTTCTCTTGCTATCTTTATTTTAAAAGCAGGAATGTAAATCATAGCCGCCAGGCCATTTTAGGTTCAGCACCATGGATAGCGCTTACTTATTGGAGGCTTACATTTACCCACCAATAAGCAAGCATAACCCAGGTTCTCAACCAAAAATGGGCCGGCTCCTATGCATCACATTCATGCTTTTTAAATAAAGATAGCAAGAGAAGGAAGAAAAATTGATAATAGGAGTAAATTAGAAAGTTGCTTAAAATTGTATGCTCTATCTGAATCATGAAAGAAAAATCAAAATTGGCTTTAGTGTCCCTTTAAATGGTTAGTCAAACCAAAACTTATAATAAATTATTCCTATGTAGTTGTAATGCTGATTAACTCACCCTGTAGCCCATGTTTAACGCTCATATTGTTTTAGTGTAAAATCACTTGCGTTCCTCCAGCCATTTTAAAATGACCACCAGACCCCTTCTTTCCCTGATGTCATCTTAAATGAAGGCTCACTTGAAAATAGCAGCTCTGTGTCGATCCTGCTTGTGCACGTACTTTGTGCATGCACAATTAATTTTTTTCCACTGCATATGACAACCACTATTCAACTGAGTGGTATTCTTCAGTTCACTCTCTTCAATTTTTTCATCAAGGGGGTCATTTCATACATGTAACTGAAGAATACTGCTCAGTTGAATAGCGGTTGTCATATGCAGCTAAAAAAATGAATTGCGCATGCGTGCAGTATATGCATGAGCAGGATCGACATGGAGCTGCTATTTTCAAGTGAGCCTTCATTTAAGATGACGTCAGGGAAAGGAGGGGTCTAGAGGTCACTTTAAAATGGCCAGAGGAGCGTAAGGGATTTTACACTAAAACTATATGGGCATTAAACATGTTCTACACGGTGAGTTAATCAACATTACATACTACGCAGGAATAATTTATTATAATTTTTGGGTTGATTGTCCCTTTAAAATTTACAGTTTTACATTATTCATTAGTGATCCAGCAATGGGCTAGATTACAAGTGTTGCACTAATGATAGCGTGTACTTGACCACGCTACCATTAGCACTCCACTTTTATATTATAAGTCCATGGCAACGCATTCCATTCTTTTTATGTATATGTGTATTTATGTTTTTATTTGTGTATAAATGTATGTGTACACATACATACATATATACACATATAAACCCATAAATACACATGTAAACACTTTTGTACACTTTTGAGCCCTTTCCAGTCAAATACCTTAAAACGTGTACCAATCACCAGTCTGATGAAAGGGATTCCTTGCTTTTTATTGAATACTGTATATGTATGTATCTCTTTTAAACCCTTAAATCCCACAATAATAAACATCTTTTTTATTATTAAATATGTGTGTGTATGAGTGTAGTATTTTATTTTAATATGTTTTAAATGTGGATTTTTTTGTTTGTTTTACTTTTCTTTTAGCCCTAAACACTTTACTTCAGGTCTCTTTTAGCTTGAGCGCAACCCATAATTTTCAACTTGTAATATGAGCAATGTTTATCAGAGTTGTGATATCCATTGAAACTAAAGGGTGCGCTAAAAGTATGTTGGCTGCACTAAACCTTTTGTGTGATAATTTTAGTGCAGCCCAGAAATATTAATATTGAACCCTGAGCTATTAATATTGCTCCACTTTAATCTGGGTCATAATTTTTTATTGCATTCCTTTGCTTCTAGATTTTTTGTGTGCAGGGTTTACGTTGATAATTCTCACTTTAAAAAATGTGTTTTTCTTTTGCTGGTAACTGAGCTAGTTTGTGTTCACTAGGACCACCTCAGTGTCTGTTCAGTATCACAGAGCAGAACTGGCCTTATCTTGCACCAGAGTTTTACTTTTGGTGTTCAGGAGGCCATTGTGCATTCTGCCCAAAACCAATATCTAGGTTTACCCTATGGGCTCGATTTATTAAGCCGTTCGGTGCATTATGACTGCAGGTTCTCAGAAGTAGACATGTGCGATTCGGTTCGGTTCGATTCGGAAATTTGGAAAATTCGGCAAATTCGGATCGAACCGAATCTCCGAATTAAAATAGTGCCGAATCTACCGAATAAATCCGAATAACTTCGGATTTATTCGGATTTATTCGGATTTATTCGGTAGATTCGGATGGCCATGGATTACACTAGTATTGTACAGTATATTAGGTTATATCACTCTGCTATGGGTTACACCTAATGTACAGTACATAATACTAGTCTAATCCCACCTCACTTACCGAAATTCCAAATTTCCGAACCGAACCGAATTGAACCGAATCCAGATGAATTTATTCGAATCCGAATGAATCCGAAACAAATCCGAACTGAATTTATTCGAATCCGAATGAATCCGAAACAAATCCGAACTGAATTGATTCAATTTTTTCTGAATTTGAATCGCTCTGAACCGAAATTCGAAAAAATCCGAATCGATCCGAACCGAACCAAATTTTTTCGCCATGCACATGTCTACTCAGAAGAGAATCTACAGTCAGTATTTATCAATCAGCGGTCATCAGACTGCTGCTTCCTATCCTCTTCTCCATCTCTTAGGTGAAGAATTTCAATCCCCCCAGTCACGTCCGACCACAGAGATTGACAGCTCCTGCCCTCACGTGATTGGCTGTGTGTGGGCATGGGGCGGTATTGCTCAAGAGAGCAAAATAGCGCTCTTGTGGAATGCTGAATCACGCCAATGGAATTCTGCCCACCAGAGACAGGGACAGATATGTACGCCTCTGTCCACTGTCGTTAGATAAGTCAAGCCCTATGTGGCAGCATCATTTTTTTTTTGTTTAAATCTTTTTATTGAGAATGTAAGCATGAACAAGTAAACAGATATAATAGTCTAGTATATCCACACAAGGATAAGTACATATACATGCAGATACCTGTCATACTTGACATAGGGCAATACAGCTAAACATCATTAGATGAGTATGAGTGATGGCTGATAGATTGACATACGAGAAATGCAGAGCCAGGGTAAACACGGCTCATAAAAAGGAAACAACAGTCAAATCGGTATAATAAGTCTATGAGTTGGAGATGATCCAGTATGCCCTGGGGTTCTCATTGACTTCTCATTTTACTTTTTATATATATAAAATATCATAGAACTGTACCTCTCGTAGATTGTTGAAATTGTAAGAGAGATTGGTCTACGAGAGTAGAGCGTCTTTGTGAATAATTGAGAGTTTTAAGTATAAGTGAATCTGGGGTGGGTGAATTCAGCGGGCGAGAGCCGCTCAGAAGTAGTTGGGGGGATAAGGGGTGTGGGGGGGGTTGCAAATTAAATTTGTATGCGGTGCCCCTGGGGGTGCACTGAGAGTTATATTTTTGCGGTGGACCAAGTGCTGCGAGGGTCTATGTTACAGTAGAAGCAGGGGATTCATACAGGTGAATAAGTTGGAGAAGGAAAAAGACTTGACAGAGCGAGCTAATTAGAAGTAGTAATTACTAAATAGGAAGAGTGAGTGGGTCCCGGGAGTGGGGGGACGGGAGGTGGGGAAGACTCCACCTGGAGTGAAATTGTTCAGCAATCATAGGTGGGACATGGGGAAAAAGAAGGACATTTGACTTCAAATTGATATGCAACAGTGCAAAAGCTAGCAACAGTAGTACAAGTAAAATATGGTCTTCAAGTACAAAATAATTAACAAACCTAGAAAAACGCAATAACCAACATATAGATCAAGTTCAACAACATATGGTATTATGTGAGCCCCTTGAAGGGTACAGCCAGAGGATAGTCTGGATAAAGAGAGCTCTCTTCATGTAGTCCACATTAGTGTCTGTAACCTATGTGTGAGAATGATAAGGTGTTGTAATCATCTGTGAGGAGTGTAAACTCTATGTCATGGTCATGGTCATGAAGTGACTGGGTGGAATATATAGGTTAATTGATGACCGCTCGGCTTGGACTCAAACCTATGATCCCTCTGGGGGTCACCCTCTATTATAGTCATTAAGTATGGTATGTGCTTAAAGTGGTCCAAGGGCTGGAGTAGGGTCAAGATATAAAATGTACCTTTGGTCAAGGACTTTGATGGGGTCTGGTTGTTGAGTTCTAGCCTCCAGACTGTGTGCGGGATACGGAACCAGAGTTTCCACTACGTGTGTGAGTGACATAAAGTATGGTCGGTTACTGTTCACTAAAATGCTTATGCAGGTTAGAGTTCTGCCTATAGGGCGAGCTAAATTTTCGGTTAAGTATGTCAGTCTAAGTTAATGAGAGAAGTGTTTGAGTGTGTAAGTTGAGCCTTGTTTGACATGAGAATATCTGGTAAAATTTTTTAGTCAAGTATAATCCATATATTCCTTCTATGGGGAGGAAAAACAGTAAGTGAAAACAAATACAGCATGAACTGGAATCAGAGAACTGTTTAACCTAACAACTGTATTATACAAAATGCATTACGAAATGTCCATGGTTCTGTCGGGTTAGTTCTGGAACAGTAGGATCTTTGGATATCCCTACATATAGAAATAGGGAGTAAGGTAAAGCCTTAAGAGAGTAGGAGAAGGAAAATCAAATGTCCGGTAGACGTATTGTGCTGTGGTAAGCCTTCATCACCTAGGGTCAAGGGTCGTCATTGGACAAAGGCATGTCTTTCCTCTTAGTTTGATAGCTGAAGGTTTGTGGCAGGGGACGCCACGCTGAAGCAGAAGGATTAAGTGTCTCTGGTTTATTAGTAGTATCTTTCGGTTGGTTCGAGGGCTGAAGAACTTTTAAAGACTGTAGAAGCTAGATCACCTGGTCAGGTGAAGAGATGGAGTAGGAACAATCATTGATTTGGAAAAAGAGATTAACAGGGAACCCTCAGCGGTATTTTATGTTATTCTGACAGAGGCATTGGGTAACCTGTTGGAAAGAACGCCTCCTGGACAAGGTGTGTGTAGACAGGTCAGGAAACATCTGGATGGCTTGAAATGGATCTTTAAGGTTTTTATTCTGAAAAGAGGCTCTGAGGATCCTTTATTTAAACGTGCAATAGTGTAACCTGACGATTACATCTCTAGGTGATCCTGAGGGTGAATTTCTCTGGCGGAGTGTGTGAGCTCTGTTCATCCGAGTTTCTTGGTCTTGTACAGGGCCTAGGAGTTCGCAAAAAAGGTTCATTAAGTATTTGGTGAAGTCAGGGGTTCCGACATCTTCTAGGATACCACGTATCCAGATATTGTTACGGCCTCCAGGTCTGCCATTTTAGATTCTAAATCTGAGATTGTTTCAGCTAGTGATTGGGTGTAAGCAAGGAGGTTAGAGTGATCTAAATGGAGATCTTCCTGTTTCTTTTCCAGAGTTTCAGTTCTGTCACCAAGGGAGGAGATGTCTCTTTTTAGTTCTGAGACAGACATTTTTAAATCCTGTTTAAGTGATGAATAATGGGAGTCCATTTTATCTGATAACTCCTTAATGGATTCTAGAATGGAGATATGGGTGTTAGGAGGCCTCTCGTTTGAATGGGCTGTGGCTCTGCGGGTTCCTCTGGTAGAGACTATTGATTCTCTAGAGTCCTCATCCAACATGTCCTGATCATATAGAGCTTTAGTAGAGAAGTGATCTGAGAGCGTCCGTTTTGGGGCTTCAGCTTGTCTCTGCTTCTTCCTTTGGGAATTCACCATTTTAGAAAGATTTGAGTTTGAAAGTATTGTAAATTTCCCTCCAGAAAGTAAGTAAGTAAGGAGACCTCAATGGCAAATGGCAGGTGAAGAGATTAGTCCCGGCAGCCCCCTAAATGGTGGACTTAGCACTCCATGATACAGGAGGTGTGTGGTTCCAGAAAGAGAGGGCTACTATGTTCTAGAGTGCTTAAGGAGAGGTTTGCTAGATGCTCACAAACGTTGCTGAGGATCTGTCTCTCCCCAGGGTTAGTTGCTCTATTCTGAACGAGTTGGGTAAAAGGAAAGTGGGGTATGACCCGTAGGCAATAAGGGCCAGCGGGAAAGGGAGGGGAGAGTGCAGAGAGAGCCTATGATGTACTCTGCTACTTCACAAGTCTTCGTGGAAGACATGGTTAACAGTAAAGGCCGTCTTCTAAATTATGTGAAGGCTTTCCTTTTTCTTTTCTTTTTTTCTCCCTTCCCCTTTTCCCCTCTTTTCCTTTCCCTTTTTTCCCTTCCCCGTTTCTCTCTTTTCTTTTCTCCTTCTGTCTCCTTCCCCTCCTCTCTTTTTCTTTTATATTGTGTTTTCTCCTCACTGTTTCCTTGTACTGTGTATTGGCTGGTAGTATATCCACTCTGGGCCCATGTGATAAAATAGTATGGCTATTTTTAGATACCGGGTTAAGAGAGGCCCTGGTAATCCTGGGGTGAAAGGATAGCGTGAGGGGGATGATACAATCTCTATGAGAGAGAAGGCTCAGTGAACTAGCGACCTCTGATGTAGACACGTATATGCTTAGTAAACTGCAACGTGTCCTGCTGCCCTCCTAATGTGCTCACACATATGGCTGTGTATCCAGTGGGGGTAGTAGTAATTTGTTGGTAGTAAACTGAAGAACGCTGTCTGTTATAGTGTCTCTGGGATGAGTGAGGGTTGTAGCAGTGTCCCTCCTTGGAGTATGCTGAGCGGAGCAGTGACTGGGCTAATCTGTAAGTTTCATGCCATTTGCATGTAGGTATTGTGTCTGGGCCTGCACAGCCCATTACTTCTGCGCCTCCCCTGTATGTAGGTATTGTGTCTGGGCCTGCACAGCCCGTTACTTCTGCGCCTCCCCTGCCTCCGCTAAACGGCAATCTCCTAATCTCTAGGCCTGAGTGGAATAGGGCAGGCGGATGGAATCAAGCAAGTCATGGGTGGTAGAGAGAGGGGTGTCCTGGTAGATATTTAGGCAGTGAGTTTGGCGCCAAACTGGGTCCGGGGAAAGGTCGGAAGTCGTCTCCCGCTGCTGCTGATGGCGATCACATAGATAAAGTAAAAGTTCCCCAGGTTTCACTCTACGCCATCTCCCTCTTCTCTTTTTAACTGTTGCAGTGGTCATCTTAGTACACAATCTATACTCAGGACATGCAGTATTACAAGGGTGTCTTCAGCAAAGCCTCACTTGTGAGTAGTATGTGTCCCTGTTGGTTTCACAATAAAGCTGTTGAGTTTGCTCAGTCAGTTAATAGGCCAGCTGCACTACCTGCTGTAGTAAGTGCTATTTCTAGTATTATTCTGCAAAATTAACTCTGATTTTATAGGTTATTTACTGTCTGTGAGACAGCTTATGCTTATAGGCCATTAAAAAAAATAAAACCTTATTAATGGATCCTGTTCATCCCTATGGTGCAAAACGGCACATTAATTAAGCAACTCCAAAACTGTGTATTTACTTGCATTTAATTTCAGAATGAAACATCTCCCAATGTTTATCACAACAGCAAATTATTAAGACGTTAGTGTTCACTTTTATAGCTACGGATTTACCTCATGCCTATTTTAGCAGCCTTAGCAAACATACTACAGAAAACACAATTTATGCTTGCCTGAAAAATTCATCTAATTCATGATGGTAGGACTGGACTTTAATCCTACATGTGATGACTTGTGGACTCTCACCACTTTATGAAAGAAATAAGGGCTAATCAGGATCGCTTAGCAGGATTTATTGCTGAGTATGGTGAATCTTAAAGTGATGAATAAGGGTCAGCATCTTATGGAGCCAAGATCTTAATAAAAGGAAAGGTTCCATCAAAGCAACTACAAAACATAAGCTTTATATATATATATATATATATATATATAAAATGGAAGGATCGGAGATGGCGCTTTATCAAGAAGATCTATATACAACCCAATACATATGATAAATACTAGGAATAATAATTATCCCTGTGTGCTTGATCAAAATATAAAAACTGAACAAAATACATATAATATTATATCGGAATTGGATAGGTTAAAAACAAATAAATAGTCTACAAACAACAATAGATATGTATGTATACCAGTCAATATATACTAGAAAAATATATCAGACTGTTTCAAAATCCCTCATAGCATAATATGTGAAATTTCAGCAAAGAGTCAATATATAATAAAATTGATACAATGGATAAAAATATATTATTTATAATTAATGCAACAAATGTAAAAACAGAACTGTTAGGTGCAAAAAAAGTCCTTCAATCTTGATAACTATTAGTGTTATACCATTTATTACAAATAAAATACAAAATAAACCATAGTTATTTCAACTCACACTTTACAACCTAAATACAATGAGGTATCTCAATGACGTTTAAAATCACAGTTTCTCTGCACAGTTCACAATAGTTCATTTAACACACTAGAGGTGTATAGCTTTCTTCACCACGTATTATCCTTCTCTTAGAGAGGCCTTCAGCCTAAAAAAATGTTTTACAATCAAACCTTAAGGGTTTCGAAGGGCAAGTAATAGTTTCCCTTCTTCATCAGAGGTGTTTTTGCGGTCAGGTCACTCCCTGCTTTATATCGCTGTGAGGCTATTCCTTTGTCCCGTATTTCCGGGTAGCAGCATAATGCTGATGTCACCTGCGTCATTTCGTGAGAACCTCCTATCTCCCCAACATCTGGTAACTATGGATGCATTCAAAAATCTTACATCCCTTTACAGACATCAACCCTGCTGCAATCCGGAAGCACTGACATTCGGGATCAAAGTTTTTTAATACAATTCATAAGTATACCTAGGACATATTGCACCATTATGTATAATTATAAAATTTAATAAGTATTTAATAAATATTAAAAATCAATCTTAATCTTAATTAATCTTAATTAAAACATGATAAAAACGATAGTAAGCACTTAAAAAATATTTAAAAACTTTAAGATAAATTCATAAACAAAGTGTTAATGGTGCTTAAAATATTTTACATTTTACATCTATTACAGAAATTTCATAAACATAATTTAATTATATATTCAAAAAGTTACTTTGATTACAATCAACAATAAAAAAGTGTATATGGAGTATATTTAAAAACTCAGAGGTATGTTTGGTTCTGATAAAGAATAAAAATCAATAAAAAATACATTAATGAAAAATATATTATTGAAGACCACAGAATTTATCAAAATAAAAATAAACAAATATAAAGAGATAAGTATAGGTTTAGAGAGTAATTTGTTACTATAAATTATTGGCCTTTATGTATTATAAAAAAGATGCCACATCAATATCTTTATTCAAGCCCCAAGGGGTCCTTGTATTGAAGGCATGGATCCAATATGTTTCCCTTTGTCGTAATAGGATCTCCCTATTTCCCCCTCTTTTACCAATCTGGACCTGCTCCAAGACTGTACCTCTAAGACATTTCGGGTCACAATTGTGGACCAATTTATAATGGTCAGATAAATTATGTGTCTTGAGCTCTGCTTTTATATTAGTGACATGTTCATATAAGCGTTTTTTTATAGGGTCTTGTTGTCCTCCCAATGTATTGCAAATCACAGCTACATTGCAGTAGATATACTACAAATGTAGCTTTACAATTTACAAAGTTCTTTATTTCACATTTTTTACCATTGGAGGTCGAACACACTGATTTGATTATTTTATTCCCTTTGAACATATGTTCACATGCTATACAATTTAATCTGTTACATTTGTAAAATCCTATTGTCCCTGTTGGCAACCAGGTCTTGTTCTCCTCCTGTTCTTTTAGTTGGCTAGGGGCTATTATTGTCTTCAAATTTTTATTTTTCTTAAAAATGCAATTTGGTTTGAGGCCTATCTTATCTTTTAAAAAGTTATCTTTCTTTAGGATACCCCAATTTTCCCAATAATTTGATTGATTCCCTCTGAACCTTCACAGAACGTTGAGATAAAGCTCATGTTATTATTTTTATTTTTATTTTCATGTTTTCTTTCAATTAGTTTTTCCTGATCTAAAAGATCTCCATTTATTCTCTTACATGCTTTATCAATCCATGATTTCTTATACCCTTTTTCTAAAAATGTATTATCCAAAAATTTTTATTCTCTTTCGAAATCCGCTATTTCAGTTCAATTTCTCTTGATTCTTTCAAATTAACCTGTGGGTATGTTTTTAATCCAGGTAGGGTGATGGCCGCTGGACGCATGGATATATCCATTGCTGTCCATTTCCTTAACATATAATTTGGTTTTGATGTCCCTATTTTGGTGATATAAAATTAAATCCAAAAATTATATCTCCATCTTATTGAATTTTTCAGTAAATTGTAGGTTTATGTCATTATTATTTAACTATACAATAAACTCCCTCAATTTCTCTTCCTCTCCTTTCCAAATTAGGACAATGTCATCTATAAACCTGGCCCAACTTATTATATTTTTTGCATATGGGTTATTCTTCCAGATTTTCATTTCCTCCCAGAATCCCATGTACAGGTTGGCGTAGCTAGGGGCAAACTTCATGCCCATAGCTGTTCCGCCAACCTGTAAATAGAATTCATTTTCGAACAGAAATAAAAAAAAAATCCAAGATGAAGCGTATAGCTTCCAGGAGGAATTCTAGTTTGTTTTGTGTCAAATATGTTTCTGTTTTTAGCCAAAAATCAATGGCTCTTATACCCAAAATGGGTGGAATTTTGGTGTATAAGGCTGTTACATCCACTGTTACCCAGATGTAATCCTCTTCCCATTTTAATTTAGTTAATTTATTTATTAATTATTAAAAATGTACCCACAGGTCAATTTGAAAGAATCAAGAGAAATTGTACTGAACTAGCGGATTTTGAAAGAGAATCAAACAATTTTTATAGTAACAAATTACTCTCTAAAACTATACTTATCTCTTTATATTTGTTTATTTTTAAATTCTGTGGTCTTCAATAATATATTTTTCATTAATATATGCTATGAGTGATTTTGAAACAGTCTGATATATTTTTCTAGTATATATTGACTGGTATACATACATATTTATTGTTGTTTGTAGACTATTTATTTGTTTTTAACCTATCCAATTCCGATATAATATTATATGTATTTTGTTCAGTTTTTATATTTTGATCAAGCACACAGGGATAATTATTATTCCTAATATGTATAATATGTATTGGGTTGTATATAGATCTTCTTGATAAAGCACCATCTCTGATCCTTCCATTTTATTTGTTTCTTTGATAAGTTTTTGGGGACTTATCTACTGTATGGCGATTGGCAGCTTTTTCTTCTAGCTCTAGTTATACCACTTTAACCAGGTATCCCTCACTAGTAGCGCTTTTGGAGCATACCTGTGGACCTTCTGTCCCCGGGTATTCTAATATTTGTACTATATATATATATATATATATATATATATATATATATATATATACATTTATTTATTTTTTCTGTATATATTATTGGGCATTAGATAATTAACTCCCTCAGGTCATTAGAAAGAACCCAAATTTAAAGTCAGAACTGGTAGCTAAGTTTTTTTCAGAGGAAATTACTATTATTCAAAATAACCCCCATTAGAATTCCCAACTAGAATCATCTTAGGATAATGATTCCCAAGATCAGATATTTACTGACAATGCCCTTCTCTCCTCATTAAAGAAATTATCAACTGATCCTTCTGAGAACATAGAGGTGATTCTAAATACAGGAGGGATGTCTCTGATTGATCCAAGGACCATCAGACACCCTAGTTTTTCAGAGTGGTCTCCTGATGACTACCTAGTTAAGTTCATGCTGATGTGTTTGCGCAAATCTCTCAACAGGTATGGATGCAATGAAAGGGGAACTATAACCCAAGACCTAATTTGTTTGCTAAAGTTTCCACTCTCCTCGATTTTGACATCCATATGGTCCAATTTATATCTAACTATAGATAATAGCCATGTATGACCCAGGCCGTCAACTTCTTGGGGTCCAGCTAGAAACTAATGGACATGACAGAACCATCAGCTACATTTCTATTTCTAGCAGACAAAGACATTACTCTCGACCCTATAAACATCCATGAGCGCATCCAGTGCACTTTTAGATTTCCCAGCAATGCTTATGTAGATTTTTAAGTGGAGTGGCACTGAGAATCCCTTATGAGAAAAGATCCCAAGCTTCCAGATCTCTCCAAATGAACATGTTTAATGCTTTCATTGTGTACCACCTTTACAGATATCAGGTATCCACATTAAATGATGCATTCTGGTTCAGGGTTAATTTGTTCATGTGTCTGAATTTAAGGATAGGTATCTTAATGTCCTAGTTCATCACTGCTACATATGCTATCTACCCTTCAGATGTCAAGAAGCCCTTTAGGAGTTCACTTGCTTCTATTTCTGTCTAAGCCCCACTACTTGGTGCTTTATTAAGGTCCCAAAAAGGGTGCAATGCCGCCCCCTGCAGACTCGCAGCCAATCGGCCGCCAGTAGGGGGTGTCAATCAACCCGATCGTACTTCTGGCGATTCCTGTCCGTCTGCTCAGAGCAGCCGGACAGGTTATGGAGCAGCGGTCTTTGTGACCGCTGCTCCATAACTTGTGTTTCTGGCCAATCTGAAGACTCACCAGAAACATGGGCCATCAACCTCCATACGGAGCTTGATAGATAGGCCCCTATGTATAATGGCACATAAACACAAGCTCGCACATAGTTATTCACTCTATCTATCTTGCACACATATGCTCACTCACAACACTCACACACACTAACACACACAAACTCGCACACACACATTCTCTCTTTCACACACACACAAATACAGTCACTCTTTGATACACAGACTCACACACAAAGAAAAACACTGACAAACACAAACCCGCACATACTCACACACACACATAGACACTTACACTCAAAGACACACTCCCACACAAGAGAGAAATAACTACAGACGTGCTGTATGTTGCAAATGTCACCATTTTGGCTGTGACTGTTTCCCACCGAACCCTGACATTTGCATGTCTGGACTGAAACAAGGTATTTCAGCACATCTGGTCCTGACTCAGCTTCAAATCCTGACACACAAATGGAAACCCGAACTGTCCAGGTCATTCCCAGCAACCCTAGTATAGGGGAGCAGCACAGGGTGGGGCACTCTAGAGAAAAATTATTTTTACAAAGAAGACAAATTTAGATAGCATTTGGCACTTGGTCATGTAGAAATTATGCATAGTAGAATTATTATTATTATTATTTTTTTCTTCTAAATTTGCGGTTAAGGCAACTGCTTTATCTGTCTAAATACAAGCACTAACACTGGGTGGGTGGAGCTAAGGGAACAGGCAGGTGGGTGGAGCTAAGGGACTGTCGGTGGCAGAGCTAAGGTACCTCCGGGTAGGTGGGGCTAAGGGACACGGCGGCCACCCGGGCATTAGCCCGCTATGCCCGATAGCCAGTCTGGGCTTGGTGTTGGTTATGCAAAACTGAAGAATGGGTAATAAAGGGATCATCTATCTTTTTAAACAATAACATTTTTTACATAGAATGTCCCTTTAAAATAGGAAGTGTCCTGTCTTGCAATAGCATTGTATATTACTGTACTGATAGGAGCACTCTCACAACAGTGGATATAAAAAGTAACTTTTTTTCTTCGGCTTAAAAATCCATACAGGAATCAGATCCACTCAGTGACAACAGGGGTGGAGAGAGGAGCTCACTCCTCAACTAACTGCTGCTGACGCTGCTGCTTTTTATATCCACTGTTGTGAGAGTGCTCCTATTTTTTTTTTAGAATGAAGATTGGTTGAACTACGGAAGACAAGTGAGCACGTCACCTAGGATTCCCCTGGCAATAACCACCACCCCCACCATCACCGTGAAGGGACTCGAATCAGAATGCCACATCGGAATGATGACGTCAAACGCAGGCAAATGATGATCGAACCTGAGCGTTGAGTCGCTGCAAGCCAAGAGGCCAGCGGAATCTATTTCCCCCAGGACCGGGGAAATCAAACGGTGAGAAAGCACTGTAGGTCTGTCCCAGAGACTATGTGAAGTGGGGTTCTTTGAACTTAATTGTGGTTTAAAATGTTCAAGTATTGGAGAAGTGTGATTTCTTTGAGCTGCAACCAGGTGCCATCTTTCCCTTTTGCAAAGTACAAAGTAACACCCATAAACTACCTAGTAACCCCTAAATCGCCACCCTCCACATGGCAAAAACTATATTAAACTTATGAACCCCTAAATGCATTAACCCCTAAACTGCCGGACCCCACATTGCCAACTCTATAACCCCCAAACCTCCAGCCCCCCACATCGTAACTGCTAAACTAAACCTATTAACCCATATGCAGCCGCCCCCATATCACAAAAACATAATTTATGTAAGAACTTACCTGATAAATTCATTTCTTTCATATTAGCAAGAGTCCATGAGCTAGTGACGTATGGGATATACATTCCTACCAGGAGGGGCAAAGTTTCCCAAACCTCAAAATGCCTACAAATACACCCCTCACCACACCCACAAATCAGTTTAACGAATAGCCAAGAAGTGGGGTGATAAGAAAAAAGTGCGAAAGCATATAAAATAAGGAATTGGAATAATTGTGCCTTATACAAAAAAATCATAACCACCACAAAAAAGGGCGGGCCTCATGGACTCTTGCTAATATGAAAGAAATGAATTTATCAGGTAAGTTCTTACATAAATTATGTTTTCTTTCATGTAATTAGCAAGAGTCCATGAGCTAGTGACGTATGGGATAATGACTACCCAAGATGTGGATCTTTCCACGCAAGAGTCACTAGAGAGGGAGGGATAAAAATAAAGACAGCCAATTCCTGCTGAAAATAATCCACACCCAAAATAAAGTTTAATGAAAAACATAAACAGAAGATTCAAACTGAAACCGCTGCCTGAAGTACTTTTCTACCAAAAACTGCTTCAGAAGAAGAAAATACATCAAATGGTAGAATTTAGTAAAAGTATGCAAAGAGGACCAAGTTGCTGCTTTGCAAATCTGATCAACCGAAGCTTCATTCCTAAACGCCCAGGAAGTAGAAACTGACCAAGTAGAATGAGCTGTAATCCTTTGAGGCGGAGTTTTACCCGACTCGACATAGGCATGATGAATTAAAGATTTCAACCAAGATGCCAAAGAAATGGCAGAAGCTTTCTGGCCTTTTCTAGAACCAGAAAAGATAACAAATAGACTAGAAGTCTTTCGGAAAGACTTAGTAGCTTCAACATAATATTTCAAAGCTCTAACAACATCCAAAGAATGCAACGATTTCTCCTTAGAATTCTTAGGATTAGGACATAATGAGGGAACCACAATTTCTCTACTAATGTTGTTGGAATTCACAACCTTAGGTAAAAATTCAAAAGAAGTTTGCAACACCGCCTTATCCTGATGAAAAATCAGAAAAGGAGACTCACAAGAAAGAGCAGATAATTCAGAGACTCTTCTGGCAGAAGAGATCACCAAAAGGAACAAAACTTTCCAAGAAAGTAATTTAATGTCCAATGAATGCATGGGTTCAAAAGGAGGAGCTTGAAGAGCCCCCAGAACCAAATTCAAACTCCAAGGAGGAGAAATTGACTTAATGACAGGTTTTATACGAACCAAAGCTTGTACAAAACAATGAATATCAGGAAGATTAGCAATCTTTCTGTGAAAAAGAACAGAAAGAGCAGAGATTTGTCCTTTCAAAGAACTTGCGGATAAACCTTTATCTAAACCATCCTGAAGAAACTGTAAAATTCTCGGAATTCTAAAAGAATGCCAAGAAAAATGATGAGAAAGACACCAAGAAATATAAGTCTTCCAGACTCTATAATATTTCTCTCTAGATACAGATTTACGAGCCTGTAACATAGTATTAATCACAGAGTCAGAGAAACCTCTTTAGCCAAGAATCAAGCGTTCAATCTCCATACCTTTAAATTTAAGGATTTGAGATCCTGATGGAAAAAAGGACCTTGCGACAGAAGGTCTCGTCTTAGCGGAAGAGTCCACGGATGGCAAGAAGCCATCCGGACAAGATCCGCATACCAAAACCTGTGAGGCCATGCCGGAGCTACCAGCAGAACAAACGAGCATTCCTTCAGAATCTTGGAGATTACTCTTGGAAGAAGAACTAGAGGCGGAAAGATATAGGCAGGATGATACTTCCAAGGAAGTGATAATGCATCCACTGCTTCCGCCTGAGGATCCCGGGATCTGGACAGATACCTGGGAAGTTTCTTGTTTAGATGAGATGCCATCAGATCTATTTCTGGAAGCTCCCACATTTGAACAATCTGAAGAAATACCTCTGGGTGAAGAGACCATTCACCCGGATGCAACGTTTGGCGACTGAGATAATCCGCTTCCCAATTGTCTATACCTGGGATATGAACCGCAGAGATTAGACAGGAGCTGGATTCCGCCCAAACCAGAATTCGAGATACTTCTTTCATAGCCAGAGGACTGTGAGTCCCTCCTTGATGATTGATGTATGCCACAGTTGTGACATTGTCTGTCTGAAAACAAATGAACGATTCTCTCTTCAGAAGAGGCCAAGACTGAAGAGCTCTGAAAATTGCACGGAGTTCCAAAATATTGATCGGTAATCTCACCTCCTGAGATTCCCAAACTCCTTGTGCCGTCAAAGAACCCCACACAGCTCCCCAACCTGTAAGACTTGCATCTGTTGAAATTACAGTCCAGGTCGGAAGAACAAAAGAAGCCCCCTGAATTAAACGATGGTGATCTGTCCACCACGTTAGAGAGTGTCGTACAATCGGTTTTAAAGATATTAATTGAGATATCTTTGTGTAATCCCTGCACCATTGGTTCAGCATACAGAGCTGAAGAGGTCGCATGTGAAAACGAGCAAAGGGGATCGCGTCCGATGCAGCAGTCATAAGACCTAGAATTTCCATGCATAAGGCTACCGAAGGGAATGATTGTGACTGAAGGTTTCGACAAGCTGAAATCAATTTTAGACGTCTCTTGTCTGTCAAAGACAGAGTCATGGACACTGAATCTATCTGGAAACCCAGAAAGGTTACCCTTGTCTGAGGAATCAATGAACTTTTTAGTGAATTGATCCTCCAACCATGATCTTGAAGAAACAACACAAGTCGATTCGTATGAGACTCTGCTAAATGTAAAGACTGAGCAAGTACCAAGATATCGTCCAAATAAGGAAATACCACAATACCCTGTTCTCTGATTACAGACAGAAGGGCACGAGAACCTTTGTAAAAATTCTTGGAGCTGTAGCTAGGCCAAACGGCAGAGCCACAAACTGGTAATGCTTGTCCAGAAAAGAGAATCTCAGGAACTGATAATGATCTGGATGAATCGGAATATGCAGATATGCATCCTGTAAATCTATTGTGGACATATAATGTCCTTGCTGAACAAAAGGCAAGATAGTCCTTACAGTTACCATTTTGAACGTTGGTATCCTTACATAACGATTCAATATTTTTAGATCCAGAACTGGTCTGAAGGAATTCTCCTTCTTTGGTACAATGAAGAGATTCGAATAAAACCCCAGCCCCTGTTCCAGAACTGGAACTGGCATAATTACTCCAGCTAACTCTAGATCTGAAACACATTTCAGAAATGCTTGAGCTTTCACTTAATTTACTGGGACACGGGAAAGAAAAAATCTCTTTGCAGGAGGTCTTATCTTGAAACCAATTCTGTACCCTTCTGAAACAATGTTCTGAATCCAAAGATTGTGAACAGAATTGATCCAAATTTCTTTGAAAAAACGTAACCTGCCCCCTACCAGCTGAGCTGGAACCTTCATGTGGACTTAGAGGCTGGCTTTGCTTTTCTAGAAGGCTTGGATTTATTCCAGACTGGAGATGGTTTCCAAACTGAAACTGCTCCTGAGGATGAAGGATCAGGTTTTTGTTCTTTGTTGAAACGAAAGGAACGAAAATGATTATTAGCCCTGTTTTTACCCTTAGATTTTTTATCCTGTGGTAAAAAAGTTCCTTTCCCACCAGTAACAGTTGAGATAATAGAATCCAACTGAGAACCAAATAATTTGTTACCCTGGAAAGAAATGGAAAGTAGAGTCGATTTAGAAGACATATTAGCATTCCAAGTTTTAAGCCATAAAGCTCTTCTAGCTAAAATAGCTAGAGACATAAACCTGACATCAACTCTGATAATATCAAAAATGGCATCACAGATAAAATTATTAGCATGTTGAAGAAGAATAATAATATTTTGAGAATCATGATCTGTTACTTGTTGCGCTAAAGTTTCCAACCAAAAAGTTGAAGCTGCAGCAACATCAGCCAATGATAAAGCAGGTCTAAGAAGATTACCTGAACACAGATAAGCTTTTCTTAGAAAGGATTCAATTTTCCTATCTAAAGGATCTTTAAACGAAGTACCATCTGACGTAGGAATAGTAGTACGTTTAGCAAGGGTAGAAATAGCCCCATCAACTTTAGGGATTTTGTCCCAAAATTCTAATCTGTCAGACGGCACAGGATATAATTGCTTAAAACGTTTAGAAGGAGTAAATGAATTACCCAAATTATTCCATTCTCTGGAAATTACTTCAGAAATAGCACCAGGAACAGGAAAAACTTCTGGAATAACCACAGGAGATTTAAAGACCTTATCTAAACGTTTAGATTTAGTATCAAGAGGACCAGAATCCTCAATTTCTAAAGCAATTAGTACTTCTTTAAGTAAAGAACGAATAAATTCCATTTTAAATAAATATGAAGATTTATCAGCATCAACCTCTGAGACAGAATCCTCTGAACCAGAAGAGTCATTAGAATCAGAATGATGTTCATTTAAAAATTCATCTGTATAAAGAGAAGTTTTAAAAGATTTTTTATATTTACTAGAAGGAATAACAGACATAGCCTTCTTGATGGATTCAGAAACAAAATCTCTTATGTTATCAGGAACATTCTGAACATTAGATGTTGATGGAACTGCAACAGGTAATGGTACATTACTAAAGGAAATATTATCTGCATTAACAAGTTTGTCATGACAATTAATACAAACAACAGCTGGAGGAACAGCTACCAAAAGTTTACAGCAGATACACTTAGCTTTGGTAGTTCCAGCACCAGACAACGATTTTCCTGAAGTATCTTCTGACTCAGATGCAACGTGAGACATCTTGCAATATGTAAGAGAAAAAACAACATGTAAAGCAAAATTGATCAAATTCCTTAAATGACAGTTTCAGGAATGGGAAAAAATGCCAAGGAACAAGCTTCTAGCAACCAGAAGCAAAGCAAAATGAGACTTAAATAATTTGGAGACAAAAGCGACGCCCATATTTTTTTTTTTTTAGCGCCAAATAAGACGCCCACATTATTTGGCGCCTAAATGCTTTTGGCGCCAAAATGACGCCACGTCCGGAACGCCGACATTTGTGGCACAAAAGAACGTCAAAAAATGACGTAACTTCCGGCGACACGTATGACGCCGGAAACAGAAAGATTTTTTGCGCCAAAAAAATCGGCGCCAAAAATGACGCAATAAAATGAAGCATTTTCAGCCCCCGCGAGCCTAACAGCCCACAGGGAAAAAAGTCAAATTTTTAAGGTAAGAAAAATAATTGATTCAAGTGCATTATCCCAAATATGAAACTGACTGTCTGAAAATAAGGAATGTTGAACATCCTGAGTCAAGGCAAATAAATGTTTGAATACATATATTTAGAACTTTATTAAAAAAGTGCCCAACCATAGCTTAGAGTGTCACAGAAAATAAGACTTACTTACCCCAGGACACTCATCTACATGTTTGTAGAAAGCCAAACCAGTACTGAAACGAAAATCAGCAGAGGTAATGGTATATATATAAGAGTATATCGTCGATCTGAAAAGGGAGGTAAGAGATGAATCTCTACGACCGATAACAGAGAACCTATGAAATAGACCCCGTAGAAGGAGATCACTGCATTCAAATAGGCAATACTCTCCTCACATCCCTCTGACATTCACTGCACGCTGAGAGGAAAACCGGGCTCCAACCTGCTGCGGAGCGCATATCAACGTAGAATCTAGCACAAACTTACTTCACCACCTCCATAGGAGGCAAAGTTTGTAAAACTGATTTGTGGGTGTGGTGAGGGGTGTATTTGTAGGCATTTTGAGGTTTGGGAAACTTTGCCCCTCCTGGTAGGAATGTATATCCCATACGTCACTAGCTCATGGACTCTTGCTAATTACATGAAAGAAACACTAAATTAAACTATTAACCCCTAAACCTAACATCCCCTAACTTTAAAATAAAATTACAATATAACTATCTTGAAAAAAATAAAAACTTACCTGTGAAATAAAAAAAATAAAAAATTTAAACTATAAATTAACCTAGCATAACTATTCTAATAAAATTTAAAAAAAAAAACACTACCAATTAAAAAAATAAATAAAATTTTTTAAAAAACCTAACAGTACTAAAAAATTTAAAAAATCTAAAACGGCAAAAATAATAAATACTAAATTACGGAAAAAAACCCTCTAAGATTACAAAAATAATAAACAAAATTATCAGAAATTAAAACAATTTCACCTAATCTAATAGCCCTATAAAAATAAAAAGCCCCCCCAAAATAAAAACACCACCTAACCTACAATAAACTACCACTAGCCCTTAAAAGGGCCTTTTGTAGGGCATTGCCCTACGTTAAACAGATCTTTTACCTTAAAAATGATTAAGTCCCCCCTAAAAGTACCTCCCCAACACAACACGCCCCCAAAATAAAAAAATCTAACTCTAAAAAAAAAAGGGCACATTCAGCTCTTGTACTGCCCTTAAAAGTGCATTAAGCTCTTTTTAAAATTGCCCAAAGCCCTAATCTTAAAAAAAAATAAAAAAACAATGTAACACTAACCCCATAAATTCTACTCATGGTTCCCGAAGTCCGGACATCCATCTTTATCCAGGTGGTGACACCTTCATCAATCTCAGGGACGTCTTCTATCTTCATCCCGGTGGAGCGGAGCTATCCTGGAAGACAACCTGAGTGGAGTGTCCTCTTCATATGGTCACCGCCGTACACTGAAGTTGAATGCAAGATAGCCATTTCAAAATGGTGTACCTTGCATTCCTATTGGCTGATTTGATTCTTCAAATTCAAATCAGCCAATAGGATGAGAGCTTCTGAAATCCTATTGACTGTTCAAAACATTTTCTTTTCTTGGGGTGTTTTTTTTTTAAATTAGGGCTTTGGGTAATTGTCAAAGAGCTGAATGCCCCTTTAAGGGCAGTACAAGAGCTAAATGCCTTTTTAAGGGCAATGCCCATAGAGGACAATGGGTATTTTAGGAATTTTTAGAGTTAGGTTTTTTTATTTTGGGGGGTTGGTTGGGTGAGGGGGTTTACTTTTAGGGGGGACTTAATCATTTTTAAGGTAAAAGAGCTGTTTAACTTAGGGCAATGCCCTACAAAAGGCCTATTGGTAGTTTATTGTAGGTTAGGGGGTGTTTTTATTTTGTTTTTTGTTTTTATATTTATTGGGCTATTAGATTAGGTGTAATTGTTTTTATTTTTGATAATTTCATTTATTATTTTTTTTAATCTTAGAGATTTTTATTTTTCATAATTTAGTATTTATTATTTTTTGTCATTTTAGGTTTTTTATTTTTTTTGTAGTGTTAAGTTTTTTTAAAATTTGTAATCTAGATTTTTTATTTTATTAGAATAGTTATGTTAGGTTAAGTTTTTATTTATTTCAAGATAGTTATATTGTAATTTTAATTTAAAGTTAGGGGGGTGTTAGGTTTAGTTTAGTAGTTACGATGTGGGGGGCTGGAGGTTTAGGGGTTAATACTTTATTATAGTGTTAGCGATGTGGGGGGCCTGCGGCTTAGGGGTTAATAACTTTTATTAGTGTCGTCGATGTCGGGGGGGCGGCGGATTAGGGGTGTTTAGACTAGGGGTTTATGTTAGGATGTTATGTTTAAACGTAACTTTCTTTTCCCGTAGACATCAATGGGGTTGCATTACGGTGATCTCCATTCCGCAATCGCAGGTGTTAGTTTTTTTTCGAACACTCCCTCCCCATTGATGTATATGGGGGAAGGCGTGCACTAGCACGTAAACTCAGCCCTTGGCTTTTGTGTGGTATGGAGCTTAACGCACCATAATACACAGCACAAGGAGGCTTTTCAGTAATTCGTAATGGCAGCACTATGGAGTAGAAACATTATTACAGCTATCAGCCTGTGGTTTTATTATATTTCATACAAAAAAATTGCATTGATTTGATGGACATTAAGGGGTCGATTTATTAAAGTGCAGACAGACATGATACGATGTTGCGTATCATGTCCTCCGTACATCGATAAATGCCGACAGCATACGCTTCCTAGCAATGCGAACATGAGCTTGCCTGTAATACAGTAGCATGCTCTGGTATTAGTCAGTGGAGTGCTATTTCTTTCATGCAAGCGATATTTAGCGCTTCACTTGTAATATTTCCCTTAATTGGTGAAAAATTATCACAACTTGTTGAGTAAAAAGCAAACAGTATAATTTTACATTTTTCTGTTATCCATCTTGAGCTCAACCTGAAAACCCAAACACCAAACAGGATTTAATTTGTCCCTAAATATCAAGGTTCCCCTTTAGGGACAAAAAGCAAGCCTTGGTTACTCAAGTTAAAGACTGGAAAGAAACTGCTCAGGAAAAAAAGAAAAGAAAAGCATTCTTTATTAGCAGCTTGTTTGAAAGCAAATGATACACACTCACTAAGCACACTGCAGCATTCTCAGGTGCATTATGGGGCTTGAAATGCATCGGATGGCCCTGCAGTCATTGTGCACAGTATTTAAAGTGACCAGCATTTTTCCCAATTGGCTTCTAAAAAGGATGCCATTACTTACATATTTCTTTCCCAGTTGAGACATTTTTTTGCATAGCCAGGGGCAAAAGAAAATACTCTGGATACTTACGGTTAGATTACGAGTTGTGCGTTAGGGTAAAAAAGCAGCGCTAAGAGGTCTTAACGCTGTTTTTTTACGCCAGCTGGTATTACGAGTCTTGAAGGTTTAGGGTCACCGCACACTTCTTTGGCCTTACCGCAAAATGACTTACGCAAACTTTGTAAAGTCTTTTTTCTATGGGACTTCCATAGCGCTGATATTACGAGTCTGTCCTGGGAGGCCAAAAAGTGAGCGGTACACCCTATACCTCCAAGAGTCCTAACGCATTTAAAAGTCAGTAGTTAAGAGTTTTATGGTACAACGCCGTAACATAAAACTCATAACTGAAGTGCTAAAAAGTACACTAACACTCATAAACTACCTGTTAACCCCTAAACCGAGGCCCTCCCGCATCGCAAACACTATAATACATTTTTTAACCCCTAATCTGCAGCTCCGGACAACGCTGCCACCTACATTATATTTATGAACCCCTAATCTGCTGCCCCCAACGTCCCCGACTTCTACATTATATTTATTAACCCCTAATCTGCAGCCCCCAATGTCGCCGCAACCTACCTACACTTTTTAACCCCTAATCTGCCGCCCCCAATGTCTTTGCCACTATAATAAACATATTAACCCTTAAACCGCCGCACTCCCGCCTCGCAAACATTAGTTAAATATTATTAACCCCTAATCTGCAGTCCCTAACATCGACGCCACCTACCTACATTTATTAACCCCTAATCTGCCACCCCAACGTCACTGCCACAATAATAAATGTATTAACCCCTAAATCTAAGTCTAACCCTAACCCTAACACCTCCTAACTTAAATATAATTAAAATAAATCTAAATAAAATTACTATAATTAACTACATTATTCCTATTCAAAACTAAATACTTACCTATAAAATAAACCCTAAGCTAGCTACAATATAACTAATGGTTACATTGTATCAATCTTAGGGTTTATTTTTATTTTACAGGCAAGTTTGTATTTATTTTAACTAGGTAGAATAGTTATTAAATAGTTATTAACTATTTAATAACTACCTAGCTAAAATAAATACAAAAGTACCTGTAAAATAAAACCGAACCAAAGTTACACTAACACCTAACACTACATTATAATTAAATAAATTAACTACATTAAATACAATTACCTAAATTAAATTAAATTAGCTAAAGTACAAACAAACAAACACTAAATTAAAGAAAATAATAAACAAATTACAGATATTTAAACTAATTACACCTAATCTAATAGCCCTATCAAAATAAAAAAGCCCCCCCAAAATAAAAAAAAATCCCTAGCCTAAACTAAACTACCAATAGCCCTTAAAATGGCCTTTTGCAGGGCATTGCCCCAAAGTAAACAGCTCTTTTACCTGAAAAAAAAATACAAACAACCCCCCCAACAGTAAAACCCACCACCCACACAACCAACCCCCCAAATAAAATATTATCTAAAAAAACCTAAGCTCCCCATTGTCCTGAAAAGGGCATTTGGATGGGCATTGCCCTTAAAAGGGCAGTTAGCTCTTTTGCAGGCCCAAACCCTAACCTAAAAATAAAACCCATATTTATTAGAATTAATAAATATAATGTAGGTGGCAGCGACGTTGGGGCGGCAGATTAGGGGTTAATAAATGTAGGTAGGTGGCATCGATGTTAGGGACGGCAGATTAGGGTTAATAATATTTAACTAATGTTTGTGAGGCAGGAGTGCGGCGGTTTAGGGGTTAATATGTTTATTATAGTGGCGGCGATGTTGGGGTGGCATATTAGGGGTTAATAAGTCTTGGCAGGTTGCGGCGACATTGGGGGCGGCAGATTAGGGGTTAATAAATATAATGTAGGTGGCGGCGGTGTCCGGAGCAGCAAATTAGGGGTTAATAAGAATAATGTAGGTGTCGGCGATTTCGGGGGCGGCAGATTAGGGGTTAATAAGTATAAGATTAGGGGTGTTTAGACTCGGGGTTCGTGTTAGGTGTAGACATAACTTTTCTTTCCCCATAGGAATCAATGGGGCTGCGTTACTGAGTTTTACGCTGCTTTTTTGCAGGTGTTAGACTTTTTCTCAGCCGGCTCTCCCCATTGATTCCTATGGGGAAATCGTGCACGAGCAGGTTCGACCAGCTCACCGCTGACTTAAACAGCACTGGTATTGGAGTGCGGTAATGAGCAAAATTTTGCTCAATGCTCACTTCTTGTCTTTTAACCCCGGGTTTCTGAAAACTCGTAATACCAGCGCTGCATGTAAGTGAGCAGTGAGACAAAACTGCTCGTTAGCACCGCATAGCCTCTAACGCAAAACTCGTAATCTAGGCCTTAGTAAATACAAAAGGAAGCCAATAGCCTGTGCTGCTTCTGCAAATCTATTTTATATATATTCACATATATACTTACTGTTAAGGAATGTCCTAAATATGTGTTTAGGTCATATAAATACTAAGAGAAATCAGTGAGTTCATTTACTTTCTATATTATTTTATTTAATAGGATAATGGTATTACAGAACGTCCATAATACATTTATAGAGTGCCTCACAGCCTTTTAATCTAAAATGCAAAGTGGAAGGTGTGCCCTTACTTTTTATGTATTACAAGTCCTCTGTTAAGCATGGAGCTGGTGCCAATCCAAAATACCACTTTGTCTTTTAATCTGGTATTAAGAATTGCTATTATGCATTCAAATACCTTAAAATACTGCTGAAATAAATTCATTGAGATTAAATTAAGGCTTAATAAATGGGGAACAATGGGTTAATAAGAACAAAATAAGCCATATTTGGGGACGGGGTATAAGGGCTTGCAATAAAGATCTGAAAAAAATATAACAAAGAGCGCCTCATGGTGCAGTTATCCAAGGTAAAATTGCAGTAAAATCAATGTGGCTTACAAACGGTTACTCACAAGGGTTTGTGCCCTGAATAAAGTGCAACATGTGCAGTCTGGGATTTGCAGTCTCCAGCTGACTGATATTGGCAATATCTCCCCCAGAGTGCAGTGATGTGAGTTCTGGATGTGGTAACCTTTTAATACATAAAAAACACAGGGCTTCCCATAGTGCAGTTAAAAGTAATAACAGGGGTGACTTCAGGAAGATGTGTGAAAAGGGTACTCACATTTCAGTTTGCACAGTGAATTTGTGCAAATAAAGAAGAATGGATGTTATAGACACCAGCTGTCTAATTAGATCAATCTGGTAGGTCTCCCTGGGCAGGTCTACCAAACGATGTTAGGTAGACGAAATTGAGTGCTCCAAAATTGTGGAAAAATAGTGTAAAGTACAAACTACTTAAAATCACAAATTCTGTTAAAACATATATAAAAAGCATGCAACACGTTTCTCAGCTGGCTAGCTGTTTCATCAGACATATAACGTGCATGATGAAACAGCTAGCTACGTGAGAAACGTGTTGCATGCTTTTTATCGAATCTGCATTATTTGACATGAATTATTGTTATGCTTGATATATGTTAACAGTACATTTTTGATTGCAGCACAAAAATGCAGGTGAAATGGGTTTTCGAATGAGTGATATTAACTTTCCATACCACTTAGACTTATCTTTTTATTTTCATCAGCATTTAAGGAATGTTAAATATCCCAATTTGTAGCTGAAATACACTTTTTAATGCAACTTTTATAATTTCTCTGCATTATGTCAATGTTAAAAAAACATTTATTTTAATCTCTTTTTTTAATGCTTTTACTTACTATCGGCTAGATTACAAGTTTTGCGTTATGAGTGAAACAGCAGCATTAAGGCTCTTTTTTTCACTACCGCTGGTATTACGAGTCTTGCAGGTTTAGCTGCACCACACACTTTTTTGGCCGTAACGCAACGTAACTACGGCAGCTTTCAAAAAGTAATTTTTCAATGGGACTTCCTTTGCATCAGTATTACATGTTTGCCTGGGAGGCCAAAAAGTGAGCGGTACAGCCAATACCGTCAAGATCCATACCGTAAACTGAAGGTCAGTAGTTATGGGTTTTATGTTACAAAGCTGTACCATAAAACTCATAACTAAAGTGCTAAAAAGTACACTAACACCCATAATCTACCTATTAACCCCTAAACCGCAATACTCCCGCATCGCAAACACTATATTACACAATATTATTAACCCCTAATCTGCCGCCCCTAAATCGCCGCCACCTACCTACATTTATTAACCCCTAATCTTCCGCCCCGAACGTCGCCGCAACTATACTAAAGTTATTAACCCCTAACCCTAAGTCTAACCCTAACACCCACTAACTTTAATGTAATTAAAATAAATCTAAATAAAACCTAATATTAATAACTAAAGAATTCCTATTTCAAACTAAATACTTACCTATAAAATAAACCCTAAGCTAGCTACAATATAACTAATAGTTACATTGAGGCCTAGTTATCAACGTGTCTACTTACCTGCCATCGCCGGCCCCATTACGCCCGCCTAAGCTCGCCTCACATCGCCGCCGTGGACCTGAATACGCTCGCCAAAGTTATCAATAAAGCTGTCAAAAAGCTGCGCACCAAGTACGGGGCGATGAGCAGCGGACTGTGATAGTTATCACTCATCCGATCTCGCTGCTCTTCCGCTTTTTCACAGCTTTATTGATACCCCTGTCACTAAGCACTCATACTAAACACTACACTGTTCTACCCCCTATACCGGCGCCCCCGGAGCCCCCCGCAACTAAATAAAGTTATTAACCCCTAAACTGCCGCTCCTAGACCCCGCCACAACTATAATAAATGTATTAACCCCTAAACCGCCGCACCCGGAGCCCACCGCCACCTACATTATACCTAGTAACCCCTATCCTGCCCCCCCTATACCACCGCCACCTATAATAAATTTATTAACCCCTATCCTGCCGATCCCGGACCCCGCAGCAACTAAATAAATTGTTTAACCCCTAAACCGCCGCTCCCGGACCCCGCTGCCACCTATATTAAACTTATTAACCCCTAATCTGCCCCCCCTACATCGTCACCACCTATAATAAATTTATTAACCCCTATCCTGCTCCCCCTACACCGCCGCAACTATAATAAATATGATAACCCCTAAACCTAAGTCTAACCCTAACCCTAACACCCATCTAACTTAAATATTAATTAAATACATCTAAATATTATAACTCTTATTAACTAAATTAATCCTATTTAAAACTAAATACTTACCTTTAAAATAAACCCTAATATAGCTACAATATAAATAATAATTATATTGTATCTATCTTAGGATTTATTTTTATTTTACAGGCAAATTTCAATTTATTTTAACTAGGTACAATAGCTATTAAATAGTTAATAACTATTTAATAGCTACCTAGCTAAAATAAAGAGAAATTTACCTGTAAAATAAAAACTAACCTAAGTTACAATTACACCTAATAATACAATTAATACATTAATACATTAATAATTACATTGTAGCTATTTTAGGATTTATATTTATTTTACAGGTAACTTTGTATTTCTTTTAGCTAGTTAGAATAGTTATTAAATAGTTATTAACTATTTCATATCTACCTAGCTAAAAGAAATACAAAATTACCTGTAAAATAAATCCTAACCTAAGTTACAATTAAACCTAACACTACACTATCATTAAATAAATTAAATTAATTAACTTCAAATAACTACAATTAAATAAACTAACTAAAGTACAAAAAATAAAAAACTAAGTTACAAACATTTAAAAAATATTACAACAATTTTAAGATACTTACACCTAATCTAAGCCCCCTAATAAAATAACAAAGCCCCCAAAATAAAAATATGTCCTACCCTATTCTACATTAAAAAGTTAACAGCTCTATTACCTTACCAACCCTTAAAAGGGTCTTTTGCGGGGCATGTCCCAAAGAAATCAGCTCTTTTGCCTGTAAAAAATTTTTACAACCCCCCCAACATTAAAACCCACCACCCACACACCCCTACTCTAACCCAAACCCCCCTTAAATAAACCAAACACTACCCCCCTGAAGATCATCCTACCTTTAGCCGTCTTCAGCCAGACGACCACCGATGGAACAGAAGAGGACATCCGCAGCTGCCAAAGTCATCATCCAAGGGACACTGAAGAAGTCTTCCATTCGATTGAAGTCATCATCCAAGGGGCGCTGAAGAGGTCTTCCATCCGATCGAAGTCTTCATCCAGGCAGCGTCTTCAATCTTCATCCATCCGGAGCGGAGCCATCTTCAGACGAGCCGACGCGGAGCCATCTTCTTCCACCGACGACTTCCCGATGAATGACGGTTCCTTTAAGTGACGTCATCCAAGATGGTGTCCCTCGAATTCTGATTGACTGATAGGATTCTATCAGCCCATCGGAATTAAGGTAGGAAAAATCTGATTGACTGATTGAATCAGCCAATCAGATTGAAGTTCAATCCGATTGGCTGATCCAATCAGCCAATCAAATTGAGCTTGCATTCTATTGGCTTTATCGGAACAGCCAATAGAATGCAAGCTCAATCTGATTGGCTGATTCAATCAGCCAATCAGATTTTTCCTACCTTAATTCTGATTGGCTGATAGAATCCTATCAGCCAATAGGAATTCGAGGGACGCCATCTTGGATGACGTCACTTAAAGGAACCGTCATTCGTTGGGAAGTCGTCGGTGGAAGAAGATGGCTCCGCGTCAGCTCGTCTGAAGATGGCTCCGCTCCGCTCCGGATGGATGAAGATTGAAGACGCCGCCTGGATGAGGACTTCAATCGGATGGAACACTTCTTCAGCGCCCCTTGGATGATGACTTCTGCCGCTGCGGATGTCCTCTTCTGTTCCTTCGGTGGTCGGCTGGCTGAAGACGGCTAAAGGTAGGATGATCTTCAGGGGGGTAGTGTTAGGTTTATTTAAGGGGGGTTTGGGTTAGACTAGGGGTGTGTGGGTGGTGGGTTTTAATGTTGGGGGGTTGTAATTTTTTTTTACAGGCAAAAGAGCTGATTTCTTTGGGGCATGCCCTGCAAAAGGCCCTTTTAAGGGCTGGTAAGGTAATAGAGCTGTTAACTTTTTAATGTAGAATAGGGTAGGGCATTTTTTTATTTTGGGGGGCTTTGTTATTTTATTAGGGGGCTTAGATTAGGTGTAAGTAGCTTAAAATTGTTCTAATATTTTTTAAATGTTATTTAAACTTATTTTTTTTTTATTTTTGTAACTTAGTTTTTTTTTTTTTGTACTTTAGTTAGTTTATTTAATTGTATTTAATTGTAGTTATTTGTAGTTCATTAATTTAATTTATTTAATGATAGTGTAGTGTTAGGTTTAATTGTAACTTAGGTTAGGATTTATTTTACAGGTAATTTTGTATTTCTTTTAGCTAGGTAGTTATTAAATAGTTAATAACTATTTAATAACTATTCTAACTAGCTAAAAGAAATACAAAGTTACCTGTAAAATAAATATAAATCCTAAAATAGCTACAATGTAATTATTAATTACATTGTAGCTATCTTAGGGTTTATTTTACAGGTAAGTATTTAGTTTTAAATAGGAATAATTTATTTAATGATAGTGTAGTGTTAGGTGTAATTGTAACTTAGGTTAGTTTTTATTTTACAGGTAAATTTTTCTTTATTTTAGCTAGGTAGCTATTAAATAGTTATTAACTATTTTTTTTTTTATTTTTTTTTAAATATTTTTATTGAGGTTTCGAAGAGCAAATCACAATAAAAGAAGAAAAAAACAGTATACATAATTAGTCATTACAAAGAATGTCAAGTACATTACAATGTTGAGTGTATACAAACCATCTAGAAAGAAGAACAAACAACACTAGATTACAGTTGTGATTTGCCAATTTGGGTGTAAACCTTCAAATGCACTCTAGAGGCCTCACCAAAACCTCAAACATAAGCAAAATAGAGCTTCTACCGAAGGTTAATGTATAATAAGAGAGACCACTTTTGGGTCTCAAACCAACCTCTTTTCTTTTTTATATCGGTTATGGATAGAGTTAAGAATATTATAGATAGTCGTTGTAATATAATATATGGGAATGTTGCATTTAGTAGGATGTAGTGTAGTAATAAACAGTAAGTTTGGGTTCAAAAAGCTTTAACTCTATTTGTAGGCAGGATTAGGATTTATGAAATAAAGCTAAAGTACAAAATAAAATATGAAATGTGGGATGTGATACATTCTGTAGTATAGTAAAATGTAATGTACACTCCCCTATTAACAAGTAGAATCCATACTAGGGACATCAAACTAGATATAGAGGCATACAGGCTTTGCTCTAATCTCGATGATCTTGAAAGAGGCCTCTGAAAAATGCTTTAGAAATGGTGATTTGGTTAACAGGTACTGTAGATCAGACCTGCTGATCTAAATAAGGGGATGGATTCTATACTGTGGTTTTATAAAAGAGTAAATAAATGCTAAGGGAGTAATAAAAATTACGGCATAGGCAAGAGAAGCCGTGTATTTAGTTCTCCTATTGCTAGGGGACTTATTTCTTAAGGGGGGGAAGGAGGCCTTATATCAGTCATGGTGATTTGTAGGGACAGGAAGCATGAACCAAATTACAGTTGGATCAAGGGGAAGCTTACTTGGAAATAGCTTAATCAGTGTGACAAACGCTTGGAGGGGGAAACATATAAGGCTAGTTTTACAAGACTAAAAATCATCTCCTATAGGTCCCACTAAAATAAGAGAGACTATTAGATTTGTTGTGCTATATCTGGTTTCATGGTGATAAAATCAAGATATATAAAATCTCGAGATGCAATATAGAGCTACATTTTAATATTAACATTAAGGATTAAGGCATATAGTAAGGGGCCAAATAGCCCAGATATAAGGGTAGTGAAAAAATGTTTAGCCACTCGTTGGAAAGGCTATGTTTAAAGCTATAAGTCATGAGTAAAATCATCTCCTATAGGTCCCACTAAAACAAGAGAGACTATTAGATTTGTTGTGCTATATCTGGTTTCATGTTGATATAATCAAGATGTATAAAGTCTCGAGATGCGATATAGAGCTACATTTTAATATTAACATTAAGGATTCTGGCATATAGTATGGGGCCAAATAGCCCAGATACAAGGGTAGTGAGAAAGTGTTCAGCCACTCAGTAAAAAGGCTATGTTTAAAACTATAAGTCATGAGTATCCTGTTTACCCGTTGAGCCAAAAGCAACTAGATAGTATAAACTGCCTAACTTTCCTATGAAAATTCGGTACTTTTAAACTCTTAAGGAACTTGTTAGTCTCTAGTAATGGGGTAACGCCCCTCTTGTGGTGAGTTGGAAGCTGCATGTTTATTGCAAAACCTTCCTCGCTTGCAACCATATTTAGATATATATGTCTACAGAGACTAAATCTTCCGTTGTCAGGTTAAGATGTCTACACAGTTGCAGAGAAATAAAAACACCTCCAAAATTTTAAGCAAATCAATTGGGTAGGCATTATAATGTAAATAGGGAGTGTTAGGTTTCCACCTGTCTGGGATTATTTAAACTCTAGTGTCTGGGCATGGGCCCTATGCCCAAACAGCAAGTAAAGCAGTGATATGCATACGTGTGCAATTCAAATGGATGTTAACTGGATGTTAACTGAACTATCCCTAGATTAGTGGAAAAACATTTTTAGTGCCTATTATGCTAGATAGGGGAACTGAAACAAAAGATTTAAGACAGAAGACAATCAAAGAAGGCAATCCAAAGGACTATACAGTTTTAAACAGCAAAATATATGGAGTACATAACAATCATTAACAGCAGGAGATAGGCTAAACATAATACCAAGAGGCAAGTTCAAACTTCAAACTTGTGTCCCAACATATGACCAGCTGATGGAAAGTCACTCGTTGTGAGTAGTTTAGCCAATACCTAACTTGTCTCTAGCTTGCCCTAGAACCAAAATGAACCTATAGTGCTTGTTACCATTAGGGCAGTAGTTTTGTGAAATAGGGCTAATTAGATGACCCCTGCCCTGAAGCTGGCTGCGGTCCAGTAGTGCAGAATGTCCGGTGCCCCACACAGTTTCTTTATGCAATTTGTACACGGGCAGACAGGCCTTAAGTGGTTTTTGCGGGCCTGATTCTCCCCACTGGGCACTGACCTGTCCACAAGCGTGTTGCGGCAAGAAGATCTCGATCATTATACAGTCCGGGTCGGCTTGGTGCTGCTCCATAGGATTCATACACTCCTCCGGCCCTAAGTTGCTATCTGCGTGATTAGAAGCAACAAGCTCCAGACCAGCTTCAACCCCACTCGGCAAAACTGCAGCTGCTAGGGAGTAAGACACCATCTGGGAGCCGGCAGATCTCTGAGACTGAGGGTCCGGGAAGAAAGAAGATGGCGGCCACCGGGATCCTAGACCGACACTAGCGTGGGGCTCACTGATATCACCGCTACTGACAATCACGGGAGGAGGGGCGGCATCGGGTACACAGTCCATATTTGTGAGCGATGGCGCAAAGGCCTCTCGATACTGCTGCAGCAGGGAGCCTATCTCCCGCAGCATTGCAATAGGTTCCATACCGTATAATAGGGACCAGTCCAAGATAGGAGTAAATCAGAATCTGAAGGGTCCAACTGCCGGGCTTCACCTCAGTATGCTAGTCTTCCCCAGTGTTATATAGGAAACTAATATTTAGGCTCCATGCGTCTCGGCAAGGCTTTGCTGACAAGAAGGTTTCAATGTTCCGTCCTAGTTATTAACTATTTAATAGCTATTGTACCTAGTTAAAATAAATTGAAATTTGCCTGTTAAATAAAAATAAATCCTAAGATAGATACAATATAATTATTATTTATATTGTAGCCATATTAGGGTTTATTTTAAAGGTAAGTATTTAGTTTTAAATAGGATTAATTTAGTTAATAAGAGTTATAATATTTAGATGTATTTAATTAATATTTAAGTTAGGTGGGTGTTAGGGTTAGACTTAGGTTTAGGGGTTAATCATTTTATTATTGTGGCGGCGGGGTAGGGGGGGCAGGATAGGGGTTAATACATTTATTATAGGTTGCAGCGGTATAGGGGGGGCAGGATAGGGGTTAATAAATTTATTATAGGTGGCAACGGTGTAGGGGGGCAGGATAGGGGTTAATAGGTATTATGTAGGTGGCGGCGGGGTCCGGGAGCGGCGGTTTAGGGGTTAAACAATTTATTTAGTTGCGGCGGGGTCCGGGATCGGCAGGATAGGGGTTAATAAATTTATTATAGGTGGCGGCGGTGTAGGGGGGGCAGGATAGGGGTTAATAGGTATTATGTAGGTGGCGGCGGGGTCCGGGAGCAGCGGTTTAGGGGTTTACATATTTATTATAGTTGCGGCGGGGTCCGGGAGTGGCGGTTTAGGGGGCAATAACTTTATTTAGTTGCGGCAGTAAAGGGGGCTGCAGATTAGGGGTTAATATGTATAATGTAGGTTGCGGCGGATTCCGAGATCGGCGGTTTAGGGGGTAATAAATGTATTTAGTTGCGGCGTGTAGGGGGTGGCAGATTAGGGGTGTTTAGACTCTGGGTACATGTTAGGGTGTTAGGTGTACACATTTCCCATAGGAATCAATGGGATGTCGTGCAGCAGCGAACATGAGCTTTCTCTATGGTCAGACTCCCATTGATTCCTATGGGATTGAAAACCAGGTATGCTGGGCCAGAAAAGTGCTGAGCGTACCTGCTAGTTTTTTGATAACTAGCAAAAGTAGTCAGATTGTGCCGAATTTGTGTTCGGAACATCTGGAGTAACGTAAGAATCGATCTGTGTCGGACTGAGTCTGGCGGATTGAAGCTTACGTCACTAAATTCTACTTTTGCCGGGCAGCAGGGCTTGATAACTAAGGCGAATCAGTCTCACCACAAATATGCTGCGGAATTCCAGCGTATTTGAGGTTGACGGCTTGATAACTAGGGGCCATTGTATCTAGCTTAGGTTTTATTTTTATTTTACAGCTAAGTTTGTATTTATTTTAACTAGGTAGACTAGTTAGTAAATAGTTATTAACTATTTACTAGCTACCTAGCTAAAATAAATACAAATTTACCTGTAAAATAAAACCTAACCTGAGTTACACTAACACCTAACCTTAGACTAAAATTAAATCAATTACATTTATTAAATACAATTAACTAACGGCTAGATTACGAGTTTTGCGTTATGAGGGGTGCGGTACTAATTTGCAAGTTATTGTCATCGCTCACTGCCCTACAGCTCTTGTATTAAAGGTTTACATAAACCCGGCATTATCAGGCAAGAAGTGAGCGTAAAGCAAAATTGAGCTCAATACCGCACTCCAATACCAGCGCTGCTGAACGCTGCAGTGAGCTGGTTTTACGTGCTCGTGCACGATTTCCCCATAGACATCAATGGGGAGAGCCAGCTGAAAAAAAGTCTAACACCTGCAAAAAAGCAGCGTAAAGCTCTGTAACGCAGCCCCATTGATTCCTTTGGGGAAACTAAATTTATGTTTACACCTAACACCCTAACATGAACCGCGAGACTAAACACCCCTAATCTTACACTTATTAACCCCTAATCTCTCGCCCCTGACATCACGACACCTACATTATACTTATTAACCCCTAATCTGCAGCTCCGTATGTCGCCGCTACTATAATAAACATATTAACCCCTAAACCGCTGCACTCCCGCATCACAAACACTAGTTAAAATTATTAACCCCTAATCTGCCGCCCCTAACATCGCCGCCACCTACATACATTTATTAACCCCTAATCTGCCGCCCCCAATGTCGCCGCCACTAAACTAAATGTATTAACCCCTAAACATAAGTCTAACCCTAACCCCCCCTAACTTAAATATAATTAAAATAAATCTAAATAAAATCTACTATCATTACCTAAATAATTCCTATTTAAAACTAAATACTTACCTGTAAAATAAACCCTAAGCTAGCTACAATATAACTAATAGTTACATTGTAGCTAGTTTAGGGTTTATTTTTATTTCATAGGCAAGTATTGTATTTTTTTTAACTAGGTAGAATAGTTACTAAATAGTTATTAACTATTTACTAACTACCTAGCTAAAATAAATACAAATTTACCTGTAAAATAAAACCTAACCTGTGTTACACTAACACCTAACCTTACACTACAATTAAATAAATTACATTTATTAAATACAATTACCTAAATTACAAAAAAACAACACTAAATTACACAAAATAAAAAATGAAAAGATCAGATATTTAAATAAATTACACCTAATCTAATAACCCTATCAAAATAAAAAAGCCCCCCCAAAATAAAAAAAAAACCCTAGCCTAAACTAAACTACCAATAGTCCTTAAAAGGACCTTTTGTGGGGCATTGCCCCAAAGAAATCAGCTCTTTTACCTGTAAAAAAAAAATACAAACAACCCCCCAACAGTAAAACCCACCACCCACACAACCAACCCCCAAATAAAATTCTGGGCATTAAAAGGGCATTTAGCTCTTTTCAAGTGCCCAAACCCTAATCTAAAAATAAAACCCACCCAATAAACCCTTAAGAAAAACCTAACACTAACCCCCGAAGACCCACTTACAGTTTTGAAGACCGGACATCTATCCTCAACGAAGCCGGGAGAAGTCTTCATCCAAGCGGCAAGAAGTCCTCAATGAAGCCGGGAGAAGTCTTCATCCAAGCGGCAGAAGTGGTCCTCCAGACAGGCAGAAGTCTTCATCCAGACGGCATCTTCTATCTTCATCCATCCGGCACGGAGCGGGTCCATCTTCAAGACATCCAGCACGGAGCATCCTCTTCTTACAACAACTCTTCTGGAATAAAGGTTCCTTTAACTGACACCATCCAAGATGGAGTCCCTTGAATTCCGATTGGCTGATAGAATTCTATCAGCCAATCGGAATTAAAGGTGAAAAAAATCAGCCAATAGGATTTTTTCACCTATAATTCCGATTGGCTGATAGAATTCAAGGGACGCCATCTTGGATGACGTCACTTAAAGGAACCTTCATTCCAGAAGAGTTGTTGTAAGAAGAGGATGCTCCGTGCTGGATGTCTTGAAGATGGACCCGCTCCGTGCCGGATGGATGAAGATAGAAGATGCCGTCTGGATGAAGACTTCTGCCTGTCTGGAGGACGACTTCTGCCGGCTTGGATGAAGACTTCTCCCGGCTTCGTTGAGGACTTCTTGCCGCTTGGATGAAGACTTCTCCCGGCTTGGTTGAGGATTGATGTCCGGTCTTCAAAACTGTAAGTGGATCTTCGGGGGTTAGTTTTAGGTTTTTTTAAGGGTTTATTGGGTGGGTTTTATTTTTAGATTAGGGTTTGGGCACTTGAAAAGAGCTAAAAGCCCTTTTAAGGGAAATGCCCATCCAGATGCCCTTTTCAGGGCAATGGGGAGCTTAGGTTTTTTAGGTAGGATTTTATTTGGGGGGTTGGTTGTGTGGGTGGTGGGTTTTACTGTTGGGGGGTTGTTTATATTTTTTTTTACAGGTAAAAGAGCTGATTTCTTTGGGGCAATGCCCCACAAAAGGCTCTTTTAAGGGCTATAGGTAGTTTAGTTTAGGCTAGGTTTTTTTTTTATTTGGGGGGGGGGTTATTTTGATAGGGCTATTAGATTAGGTGTAATTAGTTTAAATATCTTATAATTTCTTTTTTTATTTTGTGTAATTTAGTGGGGGTTTTTTGTAATTTAGGTAATTGTATTTAATAAATGTAATTTATTTAATTGTAGTGTAAGGTTATGTGTTAGTGTAAGACAGGTTAGGTTTTATTTTACATGTAAATTTGTATTTATGTTAGCTAGGTAGTTAGTAAATAGTTTAACTATTTAATAACTATTCTACCTAGTTAAAATAAATATAAACTTAGCTGTGAAATAAAAATAAACCCTAAGCTAGCTACAATGTAACTATTAGTTATATTGTAGCTAGCTTAGGGTTTATTTTACAGGTAAGTATTTAGTTTTAAATAGTATTTTTTTTGTTAATGATAGTAGGTTTTATGTAGATTTATTTTATTTATATTTAAGTTAGGGGGTGTCAGGGTTAGACAGGTTTAGGGGTTAATAAATTTTGTATAGTGGGGCTAAAATAGCCTTATACCCAGCGGCTGTTAATATACACCTGTCATCAAGGTCTCACAAGATTTTCGTCAAACAAATTCCACCCATTTATTTTTGAAGAATCAGCTATTGTGCTATTTGACATCAGGAAGTAGGAGTCATATTAACGAACACTTGGGTTTGCAACATTAGTTTAACAATAAGTTTGACAGCATTGCTTTGCCTGTCCTTAACTTGTTATTAAGTCACATATTTAATTTAACATTTTTTAAGAGGAAGTTAAGGCTGAAATTATAAAAGCACGATTTATGTAGACTGAATAGGTATGGGAAACATATCATTATATGTATTAGTTTGTTTATTTATATTTCATGAAGTACAATTTTATAGGAAATGTGTTCCTGTTCTTAACAGTGTTTTGCTTATGTTTTTTATTATCATCAATACACAATGATGATTTATTTTGATGCACACAAACGATGATTTGGTCACTAGTATGGTCTGCTGAAGTTTGGTATCTGTACTAAATTATGTTTGGGCTGTTGGTTGCCATACCAACCTTCTAGCAGACAGGTGCTAACACTTAATGACCATCAAGGTTGGAGCCATCTGATTGGCTAATTAGTAGGTTTAGTTTTGTATAAAGCAAGTGTATTCTGAATGTGTTTTTATAATTTTTTAGCCTGATGAAACAGCTTGTTATAGCTGAGAAACGCGTCGCATTTTAATAAAGATTTTTACAGAAATACACTTGCTTTTTGGACAATCTTTATATCATTTACATGCTGCTCAAACTTTGATTGGCACCTGAGAGTTAATCTGCTTTCACCTGGAGGGATCAGTCTACTGGGCGACTGTTTGGTTCCAGTTTGCAGTGTATGCACCTGCAGGTGCTTTGGATCTTGTAAGTAGGATTGCTCAGATTGCCATTCACTTGTACAAACGTTACTGGGCTATGGTTTGCATATTTTTTGTTCACTCAGGAACCTGTTAATCACCATCACCAAGGACCACAACTGATACGTGAGACACATCAGTGAGCTGGACCACTGAGAGGCTCCAGTCTGCTTCAATAGCACCATTGGGTGCGTCTCCTTTGTGAGTATCCAATTGCTACCCTGTTAATTGTTATATCTGGTATCTGGCTATACTAGGCCATGTTTGGCGCCTCTGTGTTTTCTTTTTTTCTAGTTACCCATCTTTCAGGAAGACCATCCTAAGACCGAGAGCTGCCTACTACTGTTTTTTTTTGGACTTACCACTGATTGGGACTATATCTATATCACTTACTGGATTTTATGTTGGTACACTTTTATATATATGTATGTTTCTGTATATATATATATCTCTTATAAGTATTAATTTAGTTAACTGATATTGTTTGAACATATGTTTAGTTGTTAGGCTATAGGAGGCGCCCCCTAAGGGCAGTAATACACATTGATGTGTATTACACCCTCATTTCATCCTCTAAAAATAGAGATGTCGCTATTTAATCATAGCTCCAAGTCATTTATAAAAATATTAAAAAGAATAGGACTAGCACTTTAGTTATGAGTTTTATGTTACAGCTTTGTAGCGTAAAACCCAAAACTACTGACTTTCAGTTTACGGTATGGATCTTGGCGGTATTGGCTGTACCGCTCACTTTTTGGCCTCCCAGGCAGACTCGTAATACTGGCACTATGGAAGTCCCATTGAAAAAGGACTTTTTGAAATCTACGGTAATTACGTTGCGTTACGGCCAAAAAAGTCTGCGGTGCAGCTATACCTGCAAGACTCGTAATACCAGCAGTAGTGAAAAAGAGCCTTAACGCTGCTTTTTCACACATACCGCAAAACTCGTAATCTAGCCAATGATTTAAAAAAAAAAACTAAATTACACAAAATAAAAAAGAAATTATCAAATATTTAAACTAATTACACCTAATCTAATAGCCCTATCAAATTAAAAAAGCCCCCCCAAAATAAAAAAAAACCTAGCCTAAACTAAACTACCAATACCCCTTAAAAGGGTCTTTTGCGGGGCATTGCCCCAAAGAAATCAGCTCTTTTACCTGTAAAAAAAAATACAAACAACCCCCCCAACAGTAAAACCCACCACCTACACAACCAAACACCCCAAATAAAATCCTATCTAAAAAATCTAATCACCCCATTGCCCTGAAAAGGGCATTTGGATGGGCATTGCCCTTAAAAGGGCATTTAGCTCTTTTTCGCTGCTCATATCCCTAATCTAAAAATAAAACCCACCCAATAAACCCTTAATAAAACCTAACACTAACCCCTGAAAATCCACTTACATTTTTTGAAGACCGGACATCCATCCTCATCAAGGCGGGAGAAGTCTTCATCCAAGTGGGCAGAAGTCCTCAACGAAGCCGGGAGAAGTCTTCATCCAAGCGGCAAGAAGTCGTCCTCCAGACGGGCAGAAGACTTCATCCAGACGGCATCTTCTATCTTCATCCATCCGGCGCGGAGCGGCTCCATCTTAAAGACATCCGGCGCGGAGCATCCTCTTCTTTCCACGGCTCTTCTTGAATTAATTTTCCTTTATGTGATGTCATCCAAGATGGCGTCCCTTGAATTCCGATTGGCTGATAGAATTTTATCAGCCAATCAGAATTAAAAGTGAAAAAATCCTATTGGCTGATGCAATCAGACAATAGGATTGAGCTTCAATCCTATTGGCTGATCAAATCAGCCAATAGGATTGAGCTTGCATTCTATTGGCTGTTCCAATTAGCCAATAGAATGCAAGCTCAATCCTATTGGCTGATTGGATAAGCCAATATGATTGGCGGCACAACGGTGAAACGCGTAATACCGTTTTTTCCTGTGCTTGCAAGCCATTTTATGGCTTAACATTTGTTTTATCCTATTGCTAAATAAATAATTATATTCTAAAGTGTTTTCCTGTGCACCGCTATCTTTTTTTGTTTTTTCTAATATGATTGTTTCACCTTTAATTACGATTGGCTGATAGAATTCTATCAGTCAATCGGAATTCCAGGGACGCCATCTTGGATGACGTCACTTAAAGGAACCTTCATTGAGAAGAACCGTGGAAAGAAGAGGATGCTCCGTGCTGGATGTCTTGAAGATGGAGCTGCTCCACGCCGGATGGATGAAGATAGAAGATGCCGTCTGGATGAAGACTTCTCCCCATCTGGAGGACCACTTCTTGTCGCTTGGATGAAGACTTCTCCGGCTTCGTTGAAGACTTCTTGCTGCTTGGATGATGACTTCTCCCAGCTTCGTTGAGGATGGATGTCGGGTCTTCAAAAACTGTAAGTGGATCTTCTGGGGTTAGTGTTAGGTTTTTTAAGAGCTTATTGCGTGGGTTTTATTTTTAGCTTAAGGTTTGGGCGGAAAAAGAGATAAATGCCCATCCAAATGCCTGGGCAATGGGGAGCTTAGTTTTTTTAGATAGGATTTTATTTGGGGGGGTTGGTTGTGTGGGTGGCAGGTTTTACTGTTGGGGGTTGTTTGTATTTTTTTTACGGGTAAAAGAGCTGATTTCTTTGGGGCAATGCCCCGCAAAAAGCCCTTTTAAGGGCTATTGGCAATTTAGTTTAGGCTAGGGTTTTTTTAATTTGGGGGGCTTTTTTATTTTGATAGGGCTATTAGATTAGGTGTAATTAGTTTAAATATTTGATAATTTCTTTTTTATTATGTGTAATTTATTGTTAGTTTGTTTTTGTAATTTAGTTAATTGTATTTAATAAATGTAATTTATTTAATTGTAGTCTAAGATTAACTCAGGTTAGGTTTTATTTTACAGGTAAATTTGTATTTATTTTAGCTAGGTAGTTAGTAAATAGTTAATAACTATTTACTAACTAGTCTATCTAGTTAAAATAAATACAAACTTAGCTGTGAAATAAAACCTAAGATAGATACAATGTAACTATTAGCTATATGGTAGCTAGTTTAGGGTTTATTTTACAGGTAAGTATTTAGTTTTTAATAGGAATTATTTCGTTATTAATAGTAATAGGTTTTAAATAGGAATTATTTAGTTATTAATAGTAATAGGTTTTATTTAGATTTATTTTAATGACATTAAAGTTAGTGGGTGTTAGGGTTAGACTTAGGGTTAGGGTTAGGGGTTAATAACTTTAGTATAGTTTTTTAGTATGCGACATTGGGGGCGGAAGATTAGGGGTTAATAAATGTAGGTAGGTGGCGGTGATGTTAGGGGCGGCAGATTAGGGGTTAATAAGTGTAGGTGTCGGGGTGGCAGATTAGGGGCTAATAAGTGTAATGTAGGTGGCGGCGATATTGGGGGCGGCAGATTAGGGGTTAATAAGTGTAGGTGGATGATGGCGACATTGGGGGTGGCAGATTAGGGGTTAATAAGTATAATGTAGGTGGCGACATTGGGGGCGGCAGATTAGGGGTTAATAAGTGTAATGTAGGTGGCGGCGATGTAAGTGGGCAGCAGATTAGGGGTAAATAAGTATAATGTAGGTGGCAGCGATGTCGGGGGCGACAGATTAAGGGTTAATAACTGTAATGTAGGTGGCGGCGACATTGAGGGCGGCAGATTAGGGGTTAATAAGTGTAGGTTGGTGGCGGTGACATTGGGGGCGGCAGACTAGGGGTTAATAAGTGTAGGTAGGTGGCAGCGATGTCGGGGGTGGCAGATTAGGGCTTAATAAGTGTAGGTGGGTGGCAGCGACATTGGGGGCGACAGATTAGGGGTTAATAAGTGTAGGTAGGTGGCGGCGATGTCGGGGCTTCAGATTAGGGGTTAATAAGTGTAGGTGGGTGGCGTGACATTGGGGACGGCAGACTAGGGGTTAATAAGTGTAGGTAGGTGGCAGCGATGTTGGGGACGGCAGATTAGGGGTTAATAAGTGTACTGTAGGTGTCGGCGATGTCGGGGGTGGCAGATTAGTGGTGTTTAGACTCGGGGTTCATGTTAGGGTGTTAGATGTAAACATAAATTTAGTTTCCCCATAGGAATCAATGGGGCTGTGTTACGGAGCTTTACGTTCCTTTATTGCAGGTATTAGGCTTTTTTTCAGCCAGCTCTCCCCATTGATGTCTATGGGGAAATTGTGCACGAGCACGTAAAACCAGCTCAAAACAGCACTGGTATTGGAGTGCGGTATGGAGCTCAATTTTGCTTTACGCTGCAATATTGCCTGCTAACGCCAGGTTTTTGCAAACCTATAATAGCAGCGCTAGAGGGAGGTGAGTGGTGACAATAACTTACAATGTCACACAAAGACTGCACTTCTCTGACCCCGCAAAAAAAAATTTGATACAGAAAAATTAGTGCTAAAAAAATATATACACTTGTTTATATATAAATATTTCTTTCACTACTGGCAATACATATGCAATGTAATTCAAACCTCACAGGAATAAGGCTATAAAGCATGACATTATGACAGTGTAGGTTGTACACAATACCTAAAACATTACATATGATATAATATAAATAAGTGAATAAAACAAAGCAATACTTCCCAGAGAGAAAAATATGGCACTGAGAAGAAAAGTAGATGGAAGGGTGCTGCTCTGTTGAAGGGTGCAATGAACTGTGTTCCTGCTCCCAAAGAATGAACTGCAAAAACAAAAACACAGAGCGCAACCCACTCTGAACGTAAAACAGTTTAATAAAAATTACAATAGGTAAACAGACATGTATGGGCAAGGACGTACATAACATATAAAAATTGCAGGCATAAAAAGTCACCACTCCACAAAGTCACCGCTGGACACAAACAATCCTCCGTCTCTTTCCAGCACAAGGGGTCTTTACACCGGCCAGGCAATAAAAATAAATAAAATAACTTCTTTACTGTTCCTGCTTCATGATATAGAAAGGGGTGCAGAGGACTATTTGCAGCTTAATGTAAGATATTCTCAGCACACACTGTTTTACCATGGTACCTGGGGATTCTGGACTTTAATGGAGAGAGTGGTTAAAAAAAAAAACACTGGCAGAGTTTTCAGACAGCACTCTAGCATCGGTGGTTCCTCCTGATTGATGGTGACGCAAAACCGTCATAATATACACAATTTGTACCAATCTCAGTACTGAACAGTGTGACACATCACAGCGCATTTGTGAAACATTTCCCAGCTGGATGCTAGCAGCAATCAATAAGAATTTCAGAATATTAGAACCATGTCGACAAATGTAAAATATCATGTACTGTTTTCAAAATAACCTCTTACAAAATACTGGCTGTCTCTCACTACAAGGGCACAGGAGGGACTCCACTTACTTATTGATTGGATGCATCTTGCGAACATTGACCTATCAGATTGCTCTAATTCGGAGGTGTGCCTCTCCCCACTGAGTTTAAATAGGAAGCTACATTCAGTTAACAATAGTCTCTTGAAAAAGTCGGGTCGTAACCCGACGAAACGCGTAGAGTTTGGTGCATCAAAGAGGATTGGGCTACACAGAAGTAGCTTGTAAACGATTAACTTCAAGTAACTGTCAGGAATCCGTGACGTTGCCCCTGCTGGGATCAGTTCCGGTTACACTTTGGGCTTCCGGATAGGATATCGCAGCGGACTTCTCCAACAGCCTGGCCGGTGTAAAGACTCCTTGTGCTGGAAAGAGACGGATGATTGTTTGTGTCCAGCGGTGACTTTGTGGAGTGGTGACTTTTTATGCCTGCAATTTTTTTATGTTATGTACGTCCTTGCCCATACATGTCTGTTTACCTATTGTAATTTTTATTAAACTGTTTTACGTTCAGAGTGGGTTGCGCTCTGTGTTCTTTTTGTTTTTGGTGACAATAACTTGCAAGTTAGCACCGAGCAGCTCTTACTGCAAAACTCATAATCTAGCCGTATATCTTTTTACTTCTTACTATATCCTTTTCACTTGCAAGTAACACTTCATATTTTCTAAAGGTCTTCACAGCAGGTATAACATTTAAGCAAGTGATGGCCAACTTCCTAACACATGGGGGCCTCACATCAATAATTTAGAAGCCTTATTAAAGGGACATTGTACACTAGATTTTTCTTTGCATAAATGCTTTGTAGATGATCCATTATGTAGCCCATATAGGGTTTTTTTGTTTGTTTTTTTTAATGTATAGTTTTGCTTATTTTTAAATAACATTGTGCTTATTGTATGACTCCTAACTAAGCCCCAGTGTTTAAGACGTAGACTATTGTCTAAATACTCCACCTTGCTCCTATTTGTGTAAAGGGTCATTTAATATGCAGGGGAGAGGGTAGTGACCGCTCTTTTCACTTTCCAGCTCATTTCATTGGTTGTCCCAGCCTAACCTTTCAACAGTGCTAAACTGAGTGCTTCTAAGTAATTTTTTAAAGGTTTTATACTGGATTTTTAGATCAGAATCTATGCATATCATTCTTTATAGTAGTGTCTATTACATGCAGTTATTTAAAAAAAATTGTGTATACTGTCCCTTTAAGGGCTAATTTAAACATTTTAATTATAAAAATTACTTTGTCTCTCATTGTAAAATAACATTTCAGAAACATACATAATAAATGTTGAGTGCTCTAAAACAAACAGTGAATTGTTACTAATCATTTAATATTACCATAGTACTTTGGACGTCTGATAAATCTGGTGTCTTTCAAATTGACATTTTAAAGAAAAAATATATATATATGGAAATAGCTTTGGTAAAGGTAGAGTTAACTCCAAAACATTTATTGTTTAAAAAGATAGACAATCCCTTCATACCCATTACCCAGTTTTGCACAGCCAACATGGTTATATTAATATACTTTTAATCTCTCTGACTACCTTGTATCTAAGCCCCCTGATCACATGGCTATTTATTTATTATCTATTGACTTGCATTTTAGCCAATTAGTACAGTGTCATCCACAACCCATGGGAGAGTGCACAATGTTATCTATATGGCCCACATGAACTAGCAGTCTCCTGTTGTGAAAAGCAAATTAAAAAAGCATGTGATAAGAGGCTGTCTGTAGTGACTTAGACTTAAAACATGGCAAAATGTACAGGTTTAAATGTTATGTTATGTATATTAATATAGCAATGTTGGTTGTGCAAAGCTGGAGAATGTGTAGTAAAGGTGTTATCTATCTTTTTAAACAATAACAATTTTGGTGTTGATTGTTCCTTTAAGGTTCTTAAACCTTAAACTGCTACTTAGCTGCTGCTACACTTCATGAACTGCCCTCCTCCTCTTCCACCACCATCCATTTCCTTCCATGTTTCTGAGAACACATCCATCTTTTCTCTTCAGTTTTGGCATGAGACTTGACTCAACAAATGTCTTTATTAATGACAGATATTTTATCCAAATCATCGGTAAACATTATTTACCTCTATGTCTCATATTTATAATTATATAACGAGAATTCTCAGGTGCATATTGGAAATCTGAGGGTTACATAATTGTTCAGATTAAATCTACCTTATAACGTATCAGTCCCCAAAACCCCGTCAGTCTGGAATTTGTTTCTCATTTTGTGTCTGTACTTACATATAAAATACAATTTAGTCACTCTTGACTTAAAGGTCTCCAGTCATACATTTTTAGTTTATTCCTGGATTAGTAATTTAGTCTCCTTTTCAGAGCTTGTTGTTTGGGACTAGATTTCTCTTTGGATTATATCAACATTTTTTTTTTTTAAATCTGGCAGTTTTCTGGGCACCCTCATTGATTTCATATGGTTAAAAAAGTAAATTGGTTCAGTATTATTTTTTCAGTGACTAAGCATTTAATGTCGTAGTAATTAGCCTACAGCAAAAGCTACTGTATGATTATTTTCTGAAATTTGCAGATAGCTTTCATTAGCTGTTAGGTGATTATTTTGTTTGGTGAAACTTGATTAGGGTTTGCTAAAATATAAAGGCTTACAAATTGAAATAAATGCCATAGAAACAAGGCCACAAGTACCTAACGTGCTTTAAAGCCATATGAAAACAGATCCACCATGTTTGTTATGGGAAATGCGATTTAAAACCAGTTTCTACAAGAGAATCTAGCTTGTTACTTCTTCACGTACCATAATCTAAATTCCCACAATTATTTAGGTGTGTTCATCTGCTGTGGGAGTTTGCCCCTTGAATAGGTATTTGCCCATGATTCCCACATCCAGAATAGGGATTTGTCTAAAGGCACTGTATCGAAATAGGTATTTACCCAGACACCCTGCATGCCCCATTTCAGAAATAGGCATTTGCTGGAACATATATTTGCCTAGGAGTCTTGCAAATGTCTATTCTGTGTGCCATTCACGCTGTAATAGGTCATGTCAAAAGTGATGTTTCTGATGATGTCATTAGTGATGTACTTGATTATCATATCATATTCTAGACTAGATGATATTTTAGGGGATCATATAGGGCTCTCTAATTTACAAACTTCAATTATCTACCAAACAGCTTGGTCTGACTATTTTGCCCCTAGTTAAATTATAACAATCCCCTCAATGTTCAGCCACTTGGAAAATCAAATTTTAATTTTGATTAATAATACCTCAGGTATTACTCCATGTACATTATGAAATTCAAATAACATAAAGGATTATAATTTAAGTCAGTAAATGAAAATTGAGTTTTTCAATTCTGAGATTTATAAGTGCTCACTTGCGACCTTGCAAGCCTAACCTGGTTATACATTTATCCGCAATAGGCCTCAGTAGATATAATTAGATAAGGGACTGCAAAACAGTACAACCTTTGCTAAAAAATGACTGTGGCTAGTCTTGTCTTCTATAGTGACAAATCCAGATTGACCCCTTCAAATAAGGCAAGTGTGAGGGGAAGATTAGCTATTGGAAAACAATAGCATCAAATTACTGCAGTCAGTTTCCCCCACTTATCTAGTATGTTAATTTATTGCAGAACTTTAAAAAATATATTGTAATTACAGGGTGTTCTACATGGTTGCTACCTCATGATAAATGGGAATGTGACAAATGATCTCCTTTGGACCATTCTCCAAGTCAACTGTTACTTCTTAATTAAAGTAATGTCAAATCAAAGGCAGAAAACAAACTTTCTTTCCAGAATGTACGTTCTCAATTATAATCCTGTTTTCCAATACTTCTTAAAGTGTATTTGAAATGAAAATATTATACCTAAAAATCCTTTTTTTTACTCTTTAATGAAAATATTTTGACAAATTAATACTTTTTTAAAATAATGAACCACTTTATACCAAATTCATTCATCCATTTAATTGTTATTATCAGTATTATTGTTATCATTGAATTGTAGAGATCTAATAGATTCCACGGTGCTATAAACATAGGTATACAAGTGTAAAATGTAAATTAAGGATCAGTCGAATAGGTAGAGGGACCTGCCTAGAATTGCAAAGTGTTGTAGATCACCTTAAAAGAATCTACAGGAAAGTTAACATCATAAGCTTGCATGCTAAGGGGGTGCAAGGGAATGACAAAAGAAGAAAAGGAACTGAGGTACAAAAAAGGTTAGTTTAGATTTTATACGTCCTTGAACAGTAGTCTTTAAGAAATTCATGGAACTCTGTAAGCTAGGACTCAGTCTTGTGGAGCGAGGCAAGTTTGGAGCCAGTCTGGAGAAATCCTGTAGAAGGGGAAAGTGAGGAGGTATCAAGAAAGAAGTAGAGATGGTGGGTGAAGGGGATGAGTGGGCAGTGTCTGTAGATAAGTGCAGAGGTGTAGGAGTGTCTTGAATGTTTGTATTTGATTCTGGAGGCTAGAGGAACCCAGTGTAGCAATTGGCAGAGAGGTGCAGAAGATGAGCAGCAACATGTAAGATCAGCCTGGCAGAAACATTCATTATGGATTGTAAAGGGGGTAGATGGCAACTAGGGAGACTAAAAAGGATGGAATTTCAATAGTTAAGGCAGTTTTAGCTAGATTTAACTTCAGGTAGTAAGAGGACATCCAGGATGATATTTTTAAAAACGGTTTGGGATGCAAGCTAGCAAGAAGGGGGGTAGGTCTGGTGCAGAGGTATATTTGTGTGTAATTAGCATACACATGATACTTAAGCCTAAGGAACTTTATTAAGGAACCTAAGGATGAAGTGTAGATTGAAAAGAGAAGGGGACCAAGAACAGAGCCTTGTGGAATCCAAAAAGAAAGTGGTAAAGTGGAAAAGGCTATGACAGAGAAGGTTACATTAAAGGATGTAGTTCAAGAGGTAGAAGGGAAACCATAACAGGGCTGTGTCATAAAGGATTGGAGGGTTTTGAGCAAGAGCGGAAAGTCAATAATATCAAATATTGCAGATTGATCTAGAAGGACTAATAGAAAGAAATGATCTTTGCATTTTGCGGTCATTAGTAACCTTAATGATTGCAATCTCTGAGGAGTTTTGGGGTCAAAATCTAGATTGCAATGGATCAAGGAGGGGGTTTGATGTGAGGAAAAGTGATAGACGGATGGAGTAGTTGAAGGGGAGGTTGGATGAAAATATAATTTTTTTAAGGATAGGTGTGACTCCTGTTAAAGGGATAGGGGAAATATAACAGTACTGAGGGTGAGATCGAAAATATGTGACAGGAATAAGAGTTGTTGACAGGGAGGTCTGTAGTTGTAATGGAATGGTATCAAGTGAATGGGTAGTAAAGTGGGAGGATGTAATAAATGCTGAAACTGCATCCTCCGTAACAGGGGCAAAGGAGCTGAGTTAGAGGATATGCTAATTTTTTATTAACGGTTGAGGGGGTGCAGTCGCTAGTGTGCTGAGAGCATATTTCACTTTTGATGGCATCTATTTTGTTGTTGAAAATCGAGCTTTAAGAGAAAAGTGGTAATAGGAGATTGGGGGTGGGCAGAGACGGAAATTGAAAGTCGAGAAGAGACTTTTTGGGTTTAAAGAAAAAGTAAAGATAAAAGTGGGAAATGTATCCTGTTTAGAGACATTAAGGAAGGACTAGTAGGAGTGCAAGATGAAATGCAGTGAATAAAGTCAGCTGACCTGTGAGACTTTCTCCAATGTTGCTAATCAGTGCTAGACAAATACATAAGCAACATGTTAGAGGAGTATGCTAAGGCTGAGGGTGAGTGTGTGATTTGCAAGCTCTAATAGGAGGAGACACATTGTTAAGTATCAATGTAAACATGGAGATGTAGTGACATATTGTTTGGACAGGGCAGGAAAAGAATGAGATGGAATAAGGTTTGAGGGATGTCGTGATTTAATTATATTATGCTTCTGTGGAATTTGGTTGGAGTGTAAATGGTAGTAGAGTAGGAAGTGTTATGATCCTGCAATTGAGGAGATGATGAACGGAAATAGGAAAGGGGAATTTGCATGGAGTGAGAGAATGCTTTGATATCTGAAGATTAGATCAAGCATGAATATAGCCAAAAGAGGGAATTTAATCACCAAGAAAGAGGCCAAAAAAGTGATCAAGAAATTGAGTAAGTTAGCCAGGGGGTGATATATAATGGCAACACTTAAGCCTTGATGATCAAAGATTCTCCATCTTGGAGAGAAATTTTAGTGCAGACTTCACCGGGGCTGAACTCACTAAATGCTCAAAAAAAAGTACTTAGTTTACTTATTCATAAATGGAACAGACAATAACAAAAGGTAATATACGTGAATATCCCAATATACTTACCCATCAACCATCTTTAAGGGAATTGTCCTGCCTAAAACCTGTCATAGTGGGACGAGTGACATAGGGTTTTTAAGTCATGAGTATTTCTATGGAATGCAGCATAAACATTTCTTATACACATAGAAATTAGACAAACCATTTACAGGTTATACAGTGACACAGTTTGCAGTTACTGTCTGAGGTGCTCTAGGTAGCACATGGGTGCAATATGTGATCATTAGGCATTCCTCCACATACATAAAACCCCTATTCACTCAGAACTAAGCCACAACTTGCAAAAAATGGAAATTAATATTTGGCAATTCCCCCTCACATCAATCAGGAAACAGTCCAGAAAACTTGGAAAATTAGACTAGTTCTTTCTGCTGACTAAAAGCTGCTAGCATTCAGTAAAGGAATAAAGGCCAATATCCCTGCCAACCCATGTTCAACCCAGTTAGCATATGGTATTGCTTTAGTAGGTAATTCAAAGCAAAAGGCACTTGGACAGGTCAGCTATTTCCACATTTCAAAGTCCCAGAAGCAGAATCCTTTATTATAGTATTTGTGGACCTCAAGGCCCTATGGTTCTACCTCAGCATGGTTTACAATTAGTGCCCATGACACTTTTAGGGACCTACAAAAATGTTTTTTTAAATAACTTTTGTTGTTGAATTTTTTTTTTAATTTTTTATTCCACACCCAAAAAATTATTTATCTAAATGGACAATAAGTTACTAATGAAATTGTTCAGTTGCGAATTGCCTGGGATTTCAGGGCTGGACTGTTTTTTTGAATAAGGGTCATACTGATGTACTACAGGAAAGTTCTCTTCTGTGGAAAGCACAGGTTAGGTAGAAAGAAGCTGCACCCTTTGATGGGTACCATCCTATAGGATGGGCCAGGCCCGGACTGGCCATAGGGCATACAGGACAAAGTCCCGGTTGGCCGGGCTCTTATATGGGCCTTGCTGCTATATACCACCCTCTCTTAATATGGGAAATAATTGGAAACCTGTTACAGTCTGCCTATTTTGTAAAGCAGAAAGAACATATTCTGACTGTTAAGCAAAGCTGCTGCATGACAAGATGTCTGGTGTATTGTGACTAACTAGATGACAGAGGTCTAACTGTAGGCTGCTCCACATTAAAATACCCAGGCATATTTTTGGTCTCAGTTCAGTCCTGGAGTGGGCTATCCCAAGTTGAGCAAAGCTGATTTGTATTTCAGCCTCCCTAAGGGTAATGTGGGCAAACAGATTTGGACCCCTTGCTCAGTGTGCCCAGAGGGATATAGCTGCACTTCCACTGACGAGGACCATATAGGCCAAAACATATGTTTGGAGTAAGCTGTAGAAATCATTTGTTCAGATAAGAATTTCCTGGTATCTCATGGCTGGACTGACCTTTTGTATGGGAGTCCGACTGATATACTACATTAAAGTTTTCCTCTATGGAAAGAACAGATTGGACAAAAAGAAGATGCACCCTGGGTGGGTAAATCTCATAGGGTAGGCTATTACGCACCATCCATCCTCAGCTGAGCACTTCTCATATGTGTTTTAGTCTCTATAAGGGTAATGGGGCAACCAGACATGTACTCCTTGCTCACTCCTGCCTAGAGGGATATGACGAGGCCCATATAGGCTGAAATGAAAATCTGGGGATAGCTGTAAAAGTACTTTGTTCAAATAAGAATTGCCTGGTATTACGGGCTGGACTGTTCTGTTACTTCTTTTATTAATAGAATTTCACCATAAATATTATCTCAGCAGTGTACTCCAGTTATGTTATATATACCCTAGGTTACAATATTATTTAATTATACCTCAGTAGTAACCTCCAAACGTATTATATATTTACTATATTTGTATTAAAAATTTATATTTATTCCTTAGTTCTGATCAGTTAAGCTTTATATACACATTGAATATATTTATGTAGAAAATAGATTATGAATCAATTATATATGTCTGTGCTGTTACAATTTTCTATACAAAGCAAACCATAAAATATATTTCTATAAATTAACCTTAGCTCCAAATGAATCACCTATTAAAATATCACAGATGAGTATACCAGAACAATCTATAATTAGCCAGCAACTCTGATTCAATAAGTCTAATGGAATCCCCATGGAAATAGAATTCACTCTTTTCGACCCTCTATAACCAAATATACTTCACTTAAACCCAGAGATTCTTACAATACTACCAATTCAACATATGTCACTTAATCTAGCATGAAATATCTTCTTATTTAGCCACAATAAAACAAATTCTAAAATATATCAGAATAACTGCAATTAACTTATGACATAAAATATATAAATGCTTTCTTAATAATAATATTTAACACAAGTACACTTACTACCCTAGTCTAATCAATATTAAATATAAGAATAAGATCCCTTTTAACTCAAAGCTGCAGCTATACTATGCTATAAAGAATTTCTTTGCTAAAATGTATTAAAATATAAAATAACCATTAATACATTACCAACAAACCAGTATGAGAATACAGCTTATCCAGATAAATTCTTTTCACAGTCATATAAGATGGATGCACAAGTCTGGAAGTAAATGTTAGGCCCAATTTTGTATTACAAAACTCTATGTATTTCCAAGGCAGCAGTTTAAGTCAGTAAGTCAAGTTAAGCAGGATCCACCAGCATTGACCATTTTACTTCCTGTGCAATAGTTTTTATATCTGTGATAAAACCCATCTCTTTTCTAATCACCCAGTGATTTGGGAATGCCCTTAATCAGAGCTTGTCTCTCATTGGCCCTTGGAAATGCATATCTCTTAGCAGCCAACCCTTCTGGCTGTAATACTAGTTTTAACCCATCGTTGGCAGCAGACATAAAAATGCAGTTTTATTATCAAATACTGCTACAGAAAATACATACATTTTAAAGTGTTCATTTAATACACTTATATTGCCTTGCTCAATAAACCTATCTGGTCAACATGTGTGTGACTATTTAATACTATTGAAGATGCACAATTCAAGACCACACATGGCATACTTATCAATTCTATAGTAATTAAATATATAGACATATTTATTTGATTCTCATTCCATTTTAACATATATATATATATATATATATATATATATATATATATATATATATATATATATATATATATATATATATATACAGGGAGTGCAGAATTATTAGGCAAATGAGTATTTTGACCACATCATCCTCTTTATGCATGTTGTCTTACTCCAAGCTGTATAGGCTCGAAAGCCTACTACCAATTAAGCATATTAGGTGATGTGCATCTCTGTAATGAGAAGGGGTGTGGTCTAATGACATCAACACCCTATATCAGGTGTGCATAATTATTAGGCAACTTCCTTTCCTTTGGCAAAATGGGTCAAAAGAAGGACTTGACAGGCTCAGAAAAGTCAAAAATAGTGAGATATCTTGCAGAGGGATGCAGCACTCTTAAAATTGCAAAGCTTCTGAAGCGTGATCATCGAACAATCAAGCGTTTTATTCAAAATAGTCAACAGGGTCACAAGAAGCGTGTGGAAAAACCAAGGCGCAAAATAACTGCCCATGAACTGAGAAAAATCAAGTGTGCAGCTGCCAAGATGCCACTTGCCACCAGTTTGCCCATATTTCAGAACTGCAACATCACTGGAGTGCCCAAAAGCACAAGGTGTGCAATACTCAGAGACATGGCCAAGGTAAGAAAGGCTAAAAGACGACCACCACTGAACAAGACACACAAGCTGAAACGTCAAGACTGGGCCAAGAAATATCTCAAGACTGATTTTTTTAAGGTTTTATGGACTGATGAAATGAGAGTGAGTCTTGATGGGCCAGATGGATGGGCCCGTGGCTGGATTGGTAAAGGGCAGAGAGCTCCAGTCCGACTCAGACGCCAGCAAGGTGGAGGTGGAGTACTGGTTTGGGCTGGTATCATCAAAGATGAGCTTGTGGGGCCTTTTTGGGTTGAGGATGGAGTCAAGCTCAACTCCCAGTCCTACTGCCAGTTTCTGGAAGACACCTTCTTCAAGCAGTGGTACAGGAAGAAGTCTGCATCCTTCAAGAAAAACATGATTTTCATGCAGGACAATGCTCCATCACACGCGTCCAAGTACTCCACAGCGTGGCTGGCAAGAAAGGGTATAAAAGAAGAAAATCTAATGACATGGCCTCCTTGTTCACCTGATCTGAACCCCATTGAGAACCTGTGGTCCATCATCAAATGTGAGATTTACAAGGAGGGAAAACAGTACACCTCTCTGAATAGTGTCTGGGAGGCTGTGGTTGCTGCTGCACGCAATGTTGATGGTGAACAGATCAAAACACTGGCAGAATCCATGGATGGCAGGCTTTTGAGTGTCCTTGCAAAGAAAGGTGGCTATATTGGTCACTGATTTGTTTTTGTTTTGTTTTTGAATGTCAGAAATGTATATTTGTGAATGTTGAGATGTTATATTGGTTTCACTGGTAAAAATAAATAATTGAAATGGGTATATATTTGTTTTTTGTTAAGTTGCCTAATAATTATGCACAGTAATAGTCACCTGCACACACAGATATCCCCCTAAAATAGCTATAACTAAAAACAAACTAAAAACTACTTCCAAAACTATTCAGCTTTGATATTAATGAGTTTTTTGGGTTCATTGAGAACATGGTTGTTGTTCAATAATAAAATTAATCCTCAAAAATACAACTTGCCTAATAATTCTGCACTCCCTGTACATCTTGGCACATTCCCCATAATCTGAGTATTTAAAATATATGTCTTAAAAATAACAGTCATTTCATATGAGTTTTTAAGTCACAGTATTACCACAGGCCTGTAAATGTCTTGCTAGACAAGCGCATGCATATTGGACCTTCAAAGGAATTCTCTCTTGCATATCATGTAAGTGCTAATTACTTACTTGCCTGTAAGGCTGGTGCTTCAAACGTTCAGTTTTAGACTGTACGTCTGTTGTCTTCTCAGGGGGTCTGTGGTGATCTGATAGGAAATCTTATTACCCATATCAGGCAGGATGTCCTTAAATGCAATTCCTTTGAGTTTGGGACAAAAGTTTGCTCTCTGGGACACATCAGGTTTGTAATGTCTTTGACAACAAGAAGGGGGGTCGATACCACCCATTTCAGCGTTGTTTACAATGCTGTATCATACAGTAATAAAGCTGATACCAATATGTTCCTATATGAATGAATTAATCAATATGATATCTGTGCACATACTTCCAATGATATCTCACCTTTTACATAACAGTTCTTTTGGGTGGGGTCAGACTGATGTACTACAGGAAAGTTCTCTTATCTGGAAAGCACAGATTGGGCAGAAAGAAGCTCCACCCTCGATGGTACCTACCCATAGGGTGGGCTATTAAACACCATCCATTTCTAGTTGAGCACTTCTCTTATGTATTTTAGTCCTACTAATGAAATTGTCTATAATACACCTCTTGAAGTCTTGTGGCAGCTTGTGTCTATTCTCTCACTCTGTCTCTGCTGCCCTCCTTATCTGCATTTACTATTGCCTGTCATTCTATCTTACCAGTGTCAGAGCGCAAAGCACAAGGGGGGAAATCCATTATGCAGGTGGGGCAGGTGCCCTTATGGCCCCCCTTTATAGATACCAGTGCATAGCAATAGGCACCAACTTAAAGTGATATTAAACAATATGTGATTATAATATAACATGTTAAATTATGTTTAGTAAAAAAGCAATATACTTTCATTATTAATTTTGTTGCTTTTTACTTTAATTTAAAGGGACAGTCAACACCAGAATTTTTGTTGTTTAAAACGATAGATAATCCCTTTATTACCTATTCCCCAGGTTTGCATAACCAACACATTTATAATAATACACGTTTTACCTCTGTAATTACCTTGTATCTAAGCCTCTGCAAACTGCTCCCTTATTTCAGTTCTTTTGACAGACTGGCATTTTAGTACTGACTCCTAGGCAACTTGTGTGAGCTCAATGAAAAACTATCAAAATGCAGTCAGATTAGAGGTGGCCTTCAAGGTCTAAGAAATTAGCATATGAGCCTACCTAGGTGATAAAAGTAAATTGGAAAGTTGTTTAAAATGAAATGCCCTATTTGAATAATGAAATCATGAAAGTTTATTTTGGATTTGACTGTCCCTTTAACTCTGAAAATTGTTGGTTTTCTTAATTCCCCTGAATCTCTATAAAGCAATGGGTGCTGTCATGTTTGAACTTCAGTTGTTTCATTATCTCACTCTCCTGCTGAGAACAATTAGGGACAGATATAAAACATGCAATAAATTCTTAAGTTACAAGGTATTATTTTCACATATATTTGGAAAGGTAGAAAACCATGCACCTCTAGACATATCCTACAAAAATATGTCAAACAGGGTGGATTGTCTCTTCCCAATATAGTACTTTACCTTCACACTTCACGACTTTCCCATATCATGGGCTGAAGCAATACAACTCCCATACTAAGGGCTCGCTTCCATTGAACCGTTAAAAATGGAGCCGTAAGCTACCAAAGCGGCCAACAGCTAAAAGTAATTTACGGCTCCATTTTAGTACCAGGTTTCATTGAAAAGGATAGCGTGTTGCGCACAGTCACTCTTTTCAACCATACGTAAGTTTGCGCTGCTAACCAATGTTGGATTCGACAAAAGGCACGCCATACCAAGGGCATTTTCATGGTAACCCGACCTCTGTCTATAAGAATAACGGTTTGTGCCTGCGCTCTTTACCTGTGATCGCCTCTAGAGAGAAAGACGGGAGCTAGTTGCGCTGGTAGGAGTTTGGTGGTTTTAAGAGTTATTTGAGAGTTAGTGGAGAGGTTGATATTTTATTTTCATATATTCTTATTGTAGGCCTCATATAATATCAGGAACACACACACACATTCATACATGAGTTAATTAACACACATTAGTTTATACACACAAGCACGCACACTTTTATTTGATACAAAACATATTCACATTTATTTTTTATTTAATTAATCCCCAATATCCCCATCTTCCTTTATTACCCCTTTCATTAACCCCCTATCCCAATTCCCATCTCCCCTTTAACTACCGTTCCCTTAACCACTTCATAACTTTATTTTCCTTTTATTCATTTATACATTTTGCCCATCCCTTTTTTATTTTCATCACATATTTTTTTCTTTTATTTTTTTCTTATCTCATATATTTTCTATTTTTTTTTTAATTTATTTATTTATTTATTTCATTTGACTATTTAGCCCATCCTTTTTCATTTACATCCCTTCTTATTTGGCTTTAATTTTGTTCTAATCCTATTTATTTTTTATTTTACTATTTAGTCCATCCCTTTTTTGATTTACATCCCTTTATTTAATTTCACCCTCACATTTTTATTTTTATTTGCAGGGATATAGATTAAAGATAGTTAGGGTCTAGATAGGTTAGGTAGTTAGTGTGGTGATATTTTATCACTGGAATATTAAGATATAGCTCACAGAATTTTATCCCTGGAAAGTCACACAGCTGGTTTTAAAATTGACTATTAAAGTAGTTCTTTGGCCTAGTGTCTGTCTAAGAAGGACACTCCCAATAGCCTTTTGCATGGCATTTAATAAACCACTCCCTATTGAATTGGGGTATAAAAAAACGGGAACACCAAAGCCTCTGCATCTCTTTCTCTTCTCATCCTGTTGCTGAAAAGATGGCTGATTTTGGACACATTGGTGAATTTGGCTGAGTATATTCCTAGGATTATTTTTTAGCAGTTTTGCACAAATTGGGGTTGTAGTAGAGTTGCCCTGTATTAATTATTTGGACTGTTTTGCTGTAAAATAGATATGTATATATGCCTGTAAATCTTTCCCTTATTATTAACATATATTGATTCCTAATAAATCCTTTGGAAAAAATGGAGACCTTTTAATTAATAATCACATTTTGGCGGCCATGAAGTTTTAGACAAATCCATATGTCAATTAGTTTTGCAGGAATCAAATATGTTGATTTAATTTTAGAATATTGCAGTATTGCAGGTTACATTTTATTTTTAAACTGTATTTCTGGTCTGTATAAATTAGCATTTCCATAGAGTTACATTTGTTTTTTTTTTGTTTTGTTTTTTTATTTTACAAAAAGAAAGCTTTACAGTTACTTTATAAATAAGAAGGTTGTTTGCTGAGAGGAGCATCCTTTCTTTAAGAGTTGTCCTACTCCGCTATATATAGTGATTTACCTCTAAATATTACTTAGCCAGTTTCTATCTTTTTTTTAAAATTTAAATCTTGAATTTTATTCTAGAATTTGTGTTTGTTTAAATTTGCAAGGGATTTGAACTTAAAATATATAGTCTAGTACAATTCAAATTTGGTTTTGTTTGAATGTTCACTTTTGTGAGCAAATGTTTCAGATTGTATGGAAATTGTGTAGAATTTAAAGTTAGGAAAATAAAGTTTAACTTGGGGAATATGCTAAGCCATCAGCAGTTCAAAGCATAAACAACTCTAATCATCTATATTTCATTATTTATTTTTGAAAATATGTTTGAAAACAAATAGCTTAACTCTTGGAGTATATGCTAAGCATAAGTAGAAGTTAAAAGTTATTTAAGACTTTCTAATTTCTTTATTTTTTTATTTATTTTCTTTTTCCCTCTCTTTTTCAATTTCTCTTGTTTTTCTTAATTCTTATTACATTGTTTGAATATTTGTGAGCAGATGGTTCAGCTTTTTAATTAAGTTTGTATTGAATACAACACAAGGTGTAATCTTTGTTTGGGTAACAAAGTTAAAAAAAATGCATTCTTAAACAGCCATTGGTAGAAGCTTCTTGTTTACTGTTTTATATATATCCTGTTTTTGGAGCAGAGACTGAAACCAAAAATACAGTTGAAATTTGCATTTAAAATACAATAGTGGGCAGTTAAAATACAAGGTATATATGTTGCTCTTTTGTGCGTATTGTTACATTGCAGTCAGCTTTTTAATTTTTAATTAGGTTTTTAAGGAATACAAAACAAGTTATAACCTTCGAGTAACAAAAAAGTTAAAATTTGCATTTTTTAGATTTTTTTTTACTAGGGGCAACTTGTTTATTTTTTTTTTATTTTTTTTTATACATATCCTGTGTTTGAAGTAGATACTGAAACCAAGCTACAGTTGAAATTAGCATTTCAAAAAGTTCTATAGAAACTACTTGAAACTACCTTAAACCAAAAGGTTTTAAGCTTCAATGCAGTTATACATAACATTTATTTGTTTTGCTTAAAGGGACACTGTACCCAAATTTTTTCTTTCGTGATTCAGATTGAGCATGACATTTTAAGCAACTTTCTAATTTACTCCTATTATCAAATGTTCTTCATTCTCTTGGTATCTTTATTTGAAATGCATGAATGTAAGTTTAGATGCCGGCCCATTTTTGGTGATCAACCTGGGTTCTCCTTGCTGATTGGCGGATAAATTCATCCACCAATAAAAAAGTGCTGTCCAGAGTACTGAAACCAAAAAAAACTTAGATACCTTCTTTTTCAAATAAAGATAGCAAGAGAATGAAGAAAAATTGATAATAGGAGCACATTAGAAAGTTGCTTAAAATTGCATGCTCTTTCTGAATTACAAAAGAAAAATTTGGGTTCAGTGTCCCTTTAAAATATAAGTTTTGATTAATCTGCCCCCCCTCTTCTAAACAATCAAAATGTAAAATATTATTATAGTTTTTCCTCAATTTAATACTGTATGCTTCCATTGCTTTAGCTAATTGTTTTGGGAAAATATCAGTAAAAGGCGTCCTTGCTTTACTTTTTTCACTTATTTATTTTTTCCCCTTTTATCTCCTTCAATATTAGGGTTAGTATTATTGATGGTTTAAACACCTTTTAAAAGAGAACTATATTTTATTTTTTATTTTTTTCTCTTTTCTGGTGTTACCTGTGATCTGCTAAAAATGCATGTGAAAAACTTAATTTCACAAGAGGTTTGTGACTGCTTTAAAAACTACATCCATAAATATAATGGTCCATTACTCATCCCAGAAGCTAACAACCCCAACTGTGAAAGTTTCTTATAGATACTAACAAAGGTAGTATCTATTAAAAAGATTAATAATAATAAAAGAAAATGTATGATAGCACAGGCAGTGATTTCAACAATAAGGGGACTAACAAACATTATTGGAGACTTGACAGAGCAAAATAAAGATTTTAAATTAAAGTTAGATAAAACACAGTCTGACAGAGATTGTATTAAGCTTTCTGCTTTAACTAACACCATACAGATTGGTCACTTACAACGTCAATTAAAATTAACAGAACACAGCAGAAACGAATACTCAAATAAAATTACTGAGTTACAGATGAAAATTGAACAAGAAGAAAAAATAATTAGTGATATTTCTGGGAACAATGCAGATTGTGATCACTTACTGTCACAATGTAGACAGCCAAAACAAGTGATAAAACAAGATAATATACCACTGGGTCCCACTAAAAACCAAAGTTCTGTTCCAATTGCCCCTGTCATAATATCTGAGCATTTTAACACCCCGAAAGTTCCTACAGGTATTTCAAGTCAGACTAGGCCAATGATTGTAGCAGATAAAGATATTTTTAAGAAATGGTGGGGCACAATCCCCACAAACAGCTTTAATAACTTTTCACATTGGTTTCAAAAGGGGTCTGAAAAAGCCATAAAAATATGTATGAGCATGCATAAATGGACAGAATTGCTTCAAGATGCCATGGGCCCCTATGCCAACAGGTTATTAGGATTCAACTCAAGCATGTCTGACCAGGCTGGGAGAATAGTTAAAACCTTTATCAATTTTACTAGTCTAGAAAAAGAGATTAGTGAAATTACCATGATACCGCTAGATGGGCCATTTGAAGTAGCAAAACAAGTTTTATTCTGGTGTGTGCTGCGCCAGCCACAGACCCAAATAGTCTGGGGGTCATCAGCTCACATACAGAGGGTACTTGAAGCTCTCCCTAGAAAGTGTCAGGAGTTTGTAAAGCTGCATGATCCAAACTCCACAAACTTAGAAATGGTGCTCACTAGAGCTGAGAAGTGGTGGAATTATCACCCATACATCATTAAGGCAATTTCTGCAGTGAAACAATCAATGGAGAACAATCTAAATATTCACAGGCAGGTATCAGAGAGGGGCAACAGAAGGAATGTTTGGGGATATCAGAATAGTAGAGGATCAAATACATGAAACTGGAGAGACAGGAATTATATTAACAGAGGAGAAAATAAATATATCAATTGGAGGCTGAGGCCAAATGAGATAAGCAATAAGGCCAACTTAAGTTATTGGGAACTCAAACGACAAAACAGGAGAATGAGAGATGAAATTTGGTTTCTAAAGAAACATCTGACAGAGCTGGAGGGCTCAAATTAAATCATTAATTTTGTTTATAAGCATATTTGTTTGCAAGTGCATTTGTATTATGTAATGTGTACTTTAGTTTTAAATTCAATTAATAATTGTGTTTTTATAATTAAGTTATGCATAGTTAATTGATGTATTTTCTTTAAAAAAACTAAAAAATAACAGATACCTCCATTGTGATTACTTTTGGGAGGCCACATGGAAGAAAATTTCCATGTAAACTGTCTGAAGTCAAATCTTGCAGGAAGAAAACAAATGAAGATGGAGGCTTCTCACCTTTCCTCCCAGCTTTTCCCAATAACACATATTATAGATTGTTGTTTTTCAGGTGTCATACATAAGTTTAAGTAAGGGGGCGAGTGGGATGATGCAATGATAGAGGCAACTTGAAGTTAATACCTGTGAATGTGGTTTCTACTGCAGATGGAGTGTTGTAGTGGGAAGTAAATATATGTCTGGTTTTAATCTCTTTTCATTCCTTTGAGGGTCTTGGGAAAAACAAAGTGGTTCAATGAGAGAGATGATTGGTAAAACAAAAGCAAAGTCTAGATGCCAAAAGATGACAACAAAGAACTTCAGTGAACGATAACTTTTGTTTTACAGGCACGATTCACACTTTATTAATAAAGATTTTACTACATGCATACCCATCTAGTGTACCCACACTCACGCACTTATACATGAACTTTTAATTTTTCCTAATTTTAAGACCATTGCATAAATGTTGCTAATGGGGTTTAGCATAGGAATTTGTGTCTATGTATAATATTGAGTGCAATTTTATTTAATGAATTGTATAAAGTTAGACTAGGAATTGACAGTCCTAGGAAAGTACAGAAGAGTTAATATTGCCGAGGGAATGATTGCGAAGGGATGGTGGGAGAATTTTCCCTGTAAGGTTTTCGCTCCCACTAAGGTTTCCCTGTAAGGGTTTCTTCTGTACTAATGGGTATAACTAGAAAACGGGGCAACATAGGTGAAGAAAAAGTGAGGGAATGTGGTGACATTTTATCACTAGAATATTAAGATATAGCTCACAGAATTTTATCCCTGGCAATCCACATAGCTGGTTTTAAAATTGAATATTAAAGTAGTTCTTTGGCCTAGTGTCTGTCTAAGAAGGACACTCCGAATAGCCTTTTGAATGGCATTTGATAACCCACTCCCTATTGAATTGGGGTATAAAAAAACTGGAACACCAAAACCTCTGCCTCTCTATCTCTCTCTTCTCATCCTGTTCCTGAAAGGATGGTTGATTTTGGACACATTGGTGAATTTGGCTGATTATATTCCTAGGATTATTTTTTACCAGTGTTGCACAAATTGGGGTTGTAGTAGAGTTGCCCTGTATTAATTATTTGGACTGTTTTGCTGTAAAATAGATGTGTATATATACCTGTAAATCTTTCTCTTATTATTAATATATATTGATTTCTAATAAATTCTTTGGAAAAAATGGAGACCTTTTAATTAATAACCACAGTTAGTTTTGGGGATATTTAATTTAGGGTTTAGTTAGGTGAATTAGTGTAGGTAGGTAAGATAGGAACTTTAGTGTTAGGTTAGAGTTAGGGAGGAAGGAGAAAGGGATGAATAGGCCTAGTGGAGTTGGGAGGGGGTGGCTAGAGGGAGGGCAGTGGAGAAGGGGGATAGTGGGAGGGGGGAAATAGGGAGTAGTATAGGGAGGTCTAGAGGCCGAGGTTTGGGTGGAGGATTTGTCCTCCCTCAAACCCTGGCAGAGGAGGGAAAGAGAGAGGGTTAAAGAGTGGAGGTACAAGGAGAGAGGAGGAGTCAGCCTCAACTAGGAACACAAAGAAGTGGGAGAGTGGGGCAGACTGTGGCAAGTGGGGGTGGGGCTGGTGGTAGCCTGTCACAGCCTGCAGGGACAGAGGAAGGAGAGAGGGCTGGTCCCCAGTCACAAGAGGTAGAGTGTGTGTCTGCTGGCTCTTCAGGTGTGAAGGGCAGGCTAAAAGAGGAGAGGTTCTCCGAGGTAAAGAACTACTTGGAGAGGGCACCTCAGCTGGAGAACCCTAACCAGAGGGCGAGTCTCCGGAATAAGTTGTGGGGGGAGATACAAGTGGCAGTCAACTGCTTAGGCCACAATCGTTCTACTGCTAGTATAAAGCATTGCTACCATGACTGCAGGAGAGAAACCAAGGCGAAGATGGCACAGCAAGCTAAATATGCACGTGGAACAGGTGGTGGTCCTAGTAAGCGGATTCATCTGAAGTCATGGGAGGAGATGCTGTCTAATGACATCTCTGATGAAGCTGTCCTAGGATGCAAAGGGACAATGGACACATCAGTGCCAGCTACATTTAGCCACCCAATAAGCAAGAGCAACCCAGGTTCTGAACCAAAAATGAGCCGGATCTTAAGCTTTACATTCTTGCTTTTCAAATAAAGATATCAAGAGAATGAAGAAAATATGATAATAGGGCTAAATTAGAAAGTTGTCTAAAATTGCATGCTCTGTCTGAATCATGAAAGTTTAATTTTGACTTTACTGTCCCTTTAAGTGCATCTTAACATAGTTGTAGTTTATACATTCATCAGGATTTCTGGAGTGGCTATCTGCTCAAACAAACAAGGGTATAGATTTTAATTCTTTCTATCTATATCATATATATGGACTATGTCTAATACAAAAAGTTGCTTGGAGGCACAATCTTTAAATATACACCTTTGGTTAAATATGTTTACGTTTTTATAGAAATAATCTATCTATCTATCTATCATCTATTTATCTATCTATCTATCTATCTATCTATCTATCTACTGTATATATATACAGGGAGTGCAGAATTATTAGGCAAGTTGTATTTTTGAGGATTAATTTTATTATTGAACAACAACCATGTTCTCAATGAACCCAAAAAACTCATTAATATCAAAGCTGAATATTTTTGGAAGTAGTTTTTAGTTTGTTTTTAGTTTTAGGTATTTTAGGGGGATATCTGTGTGTGCAGGTGACTATTACTGTGCATAATTATTAGGCAACTTAACAAAAAATAAATATATACCCATTTCAATTATTTATTTTTACCAGTGAAACCAATATAACATCTCAACATTCACAAATATACATTTCTGACATTCAAAAACAAAACAAAAACAAATCAGTGACCAATATAGCCACCTTTCTTTGCAAGGACACTCAAAAGCCTGCCATCCATGGATTCTGTCAGTGTTTTGATCTGTTCACCATCAACATTGCGTGCAGCAGCAACCACAGCCTCCCAGACACTGTTCAGAGAGGTGTACTGTTTTCCCTCCTTGTAAATCTCACATTTGATGATGGACCACAGGTTCTCAATGGGGTTCAGATCAGGTGAACAAGGAGGCCATGTCATTAGATTTTCTTCTTTTATGCCCTTTCTTGCCAGCCACGCTGTGGAGTACTTGGACGCGTGTGATGGAGCATTGTCCTGCATGAAAATCATGTTTTTCTTGAAGGATGCAGACTTCTTCCTGTACTACTGCTTGTAGAAGGTGTCTTCCAGAAACTGGCAGTAGGACTGGGAGTTGAGCTTGACTCCATCCTCAACCCGAAAAGGCCCCACAAGCTCATCTTTGATGATACCAGCCCAAACCAGTACTCCACCTCCACCTTGCTGGTGTCTGAGTCGGACTGGAGCTCTCTGCCCTTTACCAATCCAGCCACGGGCCCATCCATCTGGCCCATCAAGACTCACTCTCATTTCATCAGTCCATAAAACCTTAGAAAAATCAGTCTTGAGATATTTCTTGGCCCAGTCTTGACGTTTCAGCTTGTGTGTCTTGTTCAGTGGTGGTCGTCTTTCAGCCTTTCTTACCTTGGCCATGTCTCTGAGTATTGCACACCTTGTGCTTTTGGGCACTCCAGTGATGTTGCAGCTCTGAAATATGGCCAAACTGGTGGCAAGTGGCATTTTGGCAGCTGCACGCTTGACTTTTCTCAGTTCATGGGCAGTTATTTTGCGCCTTGGTTTTTCCACACGCTTCTTGCGACCCTGTTGACTATTTTGAATTAAACGCTTGATTGTTTGATGATCACGCTTCAGAAGCTTTGCAATTTTAAGAGTGCTGCATCCCTCTGCAAGATATCTCACTATTTTTGACTTTTCTTAGCCTGTCAAGTCCTTCTTTTGACCCATTTTGCCAAAGGAAAGGAAGTTGCCTAATAATTATGCACACCTGATATAGGGTGTTGATGTCATTAGACCACACCCCTTCTCATTACAGAGTTGCACATCACCTAATATGCTTAATTGGTAGTAGGCTTTCGAGCCTATACAGCTTGGAGTAAGACAACATGCATAAAGAGGATGATTTGGTCAAAATACTCATTTGCCTAATAATTCTGCTCTCCCTGTATATATAACTATATATATATATATATATATATATATATATATATATATATAGATAGATATATATATATATATATATTTGATTTTCAAACGTAATATGTTTCATCAGATTAATCATAACAATTTATGTTTCAGAATCTGAACATGAGTATGAGTCCTCAACAAGACTGGAGGCCAGTGATGTTTTTGAATTCAGTGAGGAGGAGGGGGATGTGATTGAAGCTGGCTACTCCTATCTCAGCATGGTTGAAGGGGATGAGCAACATCCACTGGCCTATGAGGTTGAGAATGTTCTTGCCGCATCCCCATATTCATCTGTGAGGACATATCATCAGATGCATCCACCATCACCACAGCATCAGCAGATGCATCCTCCACCACCACAGCATCAGTAGATGCATCCTCCACCACCACAGCATCATCAGATGCATCCTCCACCACCACAGTATGATCAGATGCATACTCCAACACCACAGTATCATCAGATGCATTCTCCTCCACCACCATAGCATCAGCAGATGCATCTTCCATCGTATCATCTGTACTATATGCCACCTCAACAGCAGATCCAGCACCCTCCCATGGCACAACAAATGCCGCCGCCAACACCACAACAACATTTACCTGCACCACCCACCAATGTCTGCCCTCAATTGGATTTTGAGCCCCCCTCACAGTCCCCAAGACTGAGTGAAGAAAACCCCACACAGAGCCAGGAATATGAGACACCTATGGAGCCACAAGTCCCCGCCATGGAATCCAATATTCCCGCACAGTCCCAACAGGATGCTCTACTGAGGCACATTCACTTAGGCTGACTAGGCTCCAGCAGCAGCATGATTTCAGGAGGCTACAGAGCCAGATGGAAATACATAATGCCTCACTCGTCCACCTGGCAGAGGCAGTGGAGAGGCTCGCAGATAGGCCACAAACTCCCTCCTTACTTGCATCCTCCATCATCTCCCTGCAGGACCCTGAATCACAGGTTTTAGCCTTCCAGTCAGCTGGTGTGCGTCGCACAAGATGCCACACTTCCATCCAAAGTACCTCTCCTCCAAAGGCCAAATCCCGCTGCAGGCATTATTCAATATTTTTCTTTTTAAATTATTTACAGATATATAATATCTAATTTTTTGAATGAAGCACTTTTTTAAGTGTGATTTCCATCTTATAAATATGCATATATTTTTCTAATCCAAATTGGAAAATATATTTCAATATTATTTTACTAGCGGTTTATTTGCAAAACATTACCAGCTTTATTCATTTTTATTTCAAATTATGTCAATTAATATGTAGGTGTACATTGTTAATGAATGTATGTGTACTTCTATCGAGAATAATATGCCATTTAAGAATACTTGAGGATACGTGTCTGAAATCAATACAGTATATGTTATATAACATTAGTCAACAAGGCATGTGTAAATGTTATTATTAATATTCCATGAGCATATGTTGTTTGCTCCTTCAGATGAAACTAATAAGGGTTATCCAGTTGTAGAAGAGTTGAAAAGTAAATACTCCTTCCTGTTGATATGGCCAAATACCTTGCATTCATGCCATGATTTAGAGGTGATTAATATTTTTTAATTGACATCATATGAACAGACACAGGCCTAGATTTGGAGTTTTGTCGGTAACGACCCGCGTAGCTAACGCTGGCTTTTTTCTGGCCGCACCTTCAAAATAACTCTGGTATTGAGAGTCCACAGAATGGCTGCGTTAGGCTCCAAAAAAGGAGCGTACAGCATATTTAACGCCACTGCAACTCTCGATACCAGAGTTGCTTACGGACGCGGCCAGCCTCAAAAACGTGCTCGTGCACGATTCCCCCATAGAAAACAATGGGGCTGTTTGAGCTGAAAAAAAACCTAACACCTGCAAAAAAGCTGCGTTCAGCTCCTAACGCAGCCCCATTGTTGTCTATGGGGAAACACTTCCTACGTCTGCACCTAACACCCTAACATGTACCCCGAGTCTAAACACCCCTAACCTTAAACTTATTAACCCCTATTCTGCTATCTCTGACCCCTGTATATTATTTTTAACCCCTAATCTGCCGCTCCGTAAACCGCCGCTACTTACATTATCCCTATGCACCCCTAATCTGCTGCCCCTAACACCGCCGACCCCTATATTATATTTATTAACCACTAATCTGCCCCCCACAACATCGCCTCCACCTGCCTACACTTATTAACCCCTAATCTGCCGACCGGACCGCACCGCTATTATTATAACGTTATTAACCCCTAATCCGCCTCACTAACCCTATAATAAATAGTATTAACCCCTAATCTGCCCTCCCTAACATCGCCGACACCTAACTTCAAACATTAACCCCTAATCTGCCGACTGGAGCTCACCGCTATTCTAATAAATGTATTAACCCCTAAAGCTAAGTCTAACCCTAACACTAACACCCCCCTAAGTTAAATATAATTTACATCTAACGAAATTAATTAACTCTTATTAAATAAATTATTCCTATTTAAAGCTAAATACTTACCTGTAAAATAAATCCTAATATCCGGCTGAAGTCTTCATCCAATCGGGAGCTGAAGAGGTCCATGATCCGGCTGAAGTCTTGGATCAGCCAATCGGATTGAACTTGATTCTGATTGGCTGATTCCATCAGCCAATCAGAATATTCCTACCTTAATTCCGACTGGCTGATAGAATCCTATCAGCCAATCGGAATTCGAGGGACGCCATCTTGGATGACGTCATTTAAAGGAACCGTCATTCGGCGAGTAGGCGTCGGGAGAAGAGGATGTTCCACATCGGATGGAAGATGATGGCTCCCAAAGAAAGAAGATTGAAGATGCCATTGATAGAAGACTTCAGCCGGATCATGGACCTATTCAGCTCCCGCTTGGATGAAGACTTCAGCCGGATCATGGACCTCTTCAGCTCCCGCTTGGATGATGACTTCAGCCGAATCATGGACCTCTTCAGCCCCCCGCTTGGGCTTGGATCAGGACATCGGAGGAGCTCTTCTGAATCGATCGGTGAACCTGGTATGGTGAAGATAAGGTAGGAAGATCTTCAGGGACTTAGTGTTAGGTTTATTTAAGGGGGTTTGGGTTAGATTAGGGGTATGTGGGTGGTGGGTTGTAATGTTGGGGGGGGTATTGTATGTGTTTTTTTTACAGGCAAAAGAGCTGAATTCTTTGGGGCATGCCCCGCAAAGGGCCCTGTTCAGGGCTGGTAAGGTAAAAGAGCTTTGAACTTTAGTAATTTAGAATAGGGTAGGGCATTTTTTTATTTTGGGGGTCTTTGTTATTTTATTAGGGAACTTAGAGTAGGTGTAATCAGTTTAAAATTGTTGTAATATTTTTGTTATGTTTGTAAATATTTTTTTATTTTTTGTAACTTAGTTCTTTTTTATTTTTTGTACTTTAGTTAGTTTATTTCATTGTAGGTAATTGTAGGTATTTTATTTAATTTATTTATTGATAGTGTAGTGTTAGGTTTAATTGTAACTTAGGTTAGGATTTATTTTACAGGTAATTTTGTAATTATTTTAACTATTTTAGCTATTAAATAGTTCTTAACTATTTAATAGCTATTGTACCTGGTTAAAATAAATAAAAAGTTACCTGTAAAATAAATATAAATCCTAAAATAGCTATAATATAATTATAATTTATATTGTAGCTATATTAGGATTTATTTTACAGGTAAGTATTTAGCTTTAAATAAGAATAATTTATTTAATAAGAGTTAATTAATTTAGTTAGATGTAAATTATATTTAATTTAGGGGGGTGTTAGTGTTAGGGTTAGACTTAGCTTTAGGGGTTAATACATTTATTAGAATAGCGGTGAGCTCCAGTCGGCAGATTAGGGGTTAATGTTTGAAGTTAGGTGTCGGCGATGTTAGGGAGGGCAGATTAGGGGTTAATACTATTTATTATAGGGTTAGTGAGGCGGATTAGGGGTTAATAACTTTATTATAATAGTGGTGCGGTCCGCTCGGCAGATTAGGGGTTAATAAGTGTAGGCAGGTGGAGGCGACGTTGTGGGGGGCAGATTTGGGGTTAATAAATATAATATAGGGGTCGGCGGTGTTAGGGGCAGCAGATTAGGGGTACATAAGTATAACGTAGGTGGCGGTCGGCAGATTAGGGGTTAAAAAAATTTAATTGAGTGGCGGCGATGTGGGGGGACCTCGGTTTAGGGGTTTATGGGTGTTAGTGTACTTTAGAGCACAGTAGTTAAGAGCTTTATGAACCGGCGTTAGCCCAGAAAGCTCTTAACTACTGACTTTTTTCTGCGGCTGGAGTTTTGTTGTTAGATTTCTAACGCTCACTTCAGCCACGACTCTAAATACCGGAGTTAGAAAGATCCCATTGAAAAGATAGGATACGCAATTGACGTAAGGGGATATGCGGTATGGAAAAGTCGCGGCTGAAAAGTGAGCGTTAGACCCTTTTTTGACTGACTCCAAATACCGGCGGTAGCCTAAAACCAGCGTTAGGAGCCTCTAACGCTGGTTTTCACGGCTACCGCCAAACTCCAAATCTAGGCCACAGACTCCTTGGGACTAATGCACAATGCACTTTTAAATTGTTTCAATAACAATTGAAGTATGTAATATTTAGCACTTATGTATTATGGTTAATATTCTAAATATTGCAAATGTATTCTCTGTTTTAGCAGACATGATATTACATATATTTTATAAATATTAGTACTATGCCACATTATACATTAATGTGTCATCGTTTTTGTATTGAATATGTTCAATGATTTTTACATTGAAAATTACATATGAATGAGGGAAAATCTGTAATAATAAAACTCATCTTCATGATAAACAACTTATTTCCTTTTACTTATTTTTCTATATTATTTTCTTTCAGGTAACCATGCCATTCAAGTGTGCAATCTCATTATATTATGAGGCATATTTATCAAGCTCTGGTAACAGAAGTTATGAAGCAGCGGTCTAAAGACTGTGCACATTTTGTTAATGGAAGTAAATTGGAAAGTTGTATAAAAATACCTGCTCTATCTGATTTATGAAAGTTTAATTTTGACTTGAATGTCCCTTTAAATACATAATTATATAGAATTGACAGGGATGATAGGGGCGAATAGACAAAGGTCATGGACTTTTGACCCGATGATGCTTACTCCCCAACATATACAAAATGACATAGCCAAGAAATTGGAGGAATATTGGTCCTTGAATGTAGGATCGACCATTAAAGGGACAGTCTAGGCCAAAATAAACTTTCATGATTCAGATAGAGCATGTAATTTGAAACAATTTTCCAATTTACTTTTATCACCAATTTTGCTTTGTTCTCTTGGTATTCTTAGTTGAAAGCTTAACCTAGGAGGTTCATATGCTAATTTCTTAGACCTTGAAGTCCACCGCTTTCAGATTGCATTTGAACAGTTTTTCACCACTAGAGGGTGTTAGTTCACGTATTTCCTATAGATAACACTGTGCTCGTGCACGAGAAGTTTTCTAGGAGCAGGCACTGATTGGCTAGACTGCATGTCTGTCAAAAGAACTGACAAAAGGGGCAGTTTGCAGAGGCTTAGATACAAGATAATCATGGAGGTTAAAAGTATATTATTATAACTGTGCAAAACTGGGAAATGGGTAATAAAGGGATTATCTATCTTTTAAAACAATACAAATTCTGGTGTAGACTGTCCCTTTAACTTGATCAATACATGGGCAGCCCATAAAGCATATCTTAGGGGCTTACTGATAAAACAGAAAGCGATAGCTACTAGGAGGGCTAATGACATCATAAATAAGCTACAGGTAGAAATCAAATATTTGGAGAAAAAACACCAAAAAACTTCTGCCACATCCACTTTCAAAACACTTCAATTGAAAAGGCAAACGCTGTCCAAGAATCTTAGATTCTAATTCAATTAAGGCTATCCAAAAATGAAAGGCCCAGTATTTTATTTACGCTAATAAGCCTGACAGATACCTGGCTCATAAGATAAGAAAAAAGGTTAAAAGTGTAACAATACCTATATTACAGAAAGAGGATGGTAAAACCACCTCTCACCCTCAGGAGATTGCAGACACATTTGCAGAGTTTTACTCCACTCTCTATGATGGAAAAAAGTAGAAAAATCCCTGCACACACAGAAACTATTCAGAAAATTCCTGAAAGACGCACAGTTAAACAAACTAAACAAACTGGACAGTCAGGAACTGAATGCAGAGATCACTAGGGAAGAAATCCTATTGGCAATTAAAGATTTGAAAACAGGTATGGCCCCGGGCCCAGATGGCTTCTCGGGGGAATATTATAAAATATGTATAAATATTTATAAATATGTATAAAATATGAACTGATTCCTCACCTGCAGAAATTTTGTAATGACATCATGCAAGGCAATACCATCCCATCAGAGGAATTGAGTGCTAAGATTGTAGTGATTCCCAAACCTGGTAAGAACCCAGAGAAAACTACAGGCCAATTTTCCTGATAAATCAGGACGTTAAACTTCTTACGAAAATATTGGCCAATAGACTTAAGAAACTGGCCCCACAATTGGTCCACCCGGACCAGTTGGGGTTTATCTTGGATAGGGAAGCGCCGGATAACGTAAGGAAAACTATAACTTTGGTAGATTATCTTGGGAAGAAAAAAACGCCTTCTCTGCTCCTCTCTCTGGATGCGGAGAAGGTGTTTGACAGAATAGACTGGACATACTTGAATACTGTCTTGACTGAGATGGGCTTTGGGGGTTCTTCTTGACAGCAATTAGGGCTGCAGTATAACAGTCTAAAACTATAAAGATACTAAATGGCACCCGCCAGGGATGCCCCTTGCCCCCACCGCTGTTTGCCCTATGTATGGAGTCACTGGCTGCAAGTATTAGGAACAACCCGTGTATTGTGGGGGTAGTGGTGGGTGACGTGGAATATAAGATGTCATTGTTTACGGAATGATGTCCTCCTGACCCTGACTAAACCCCTGATATCCCTGCCCAACCCATACCAAACATTGCACAGTTTCTTGCTGATCTCAGGCTATAATATAAAAAGAGAGAGAGATGCACTCAGCTGAGACAGAACAAAAGCTGGAAAAACTTCCGTGCCATGTTCATTTTAGGGTGCCACTCAGGGTGCATACTCTTTTAGCACACTATGCCCCTTCACAGAGAAAAAATATCCTGTAGCATATCAGTCTGACCCTGCCCAATGACAGTCCAGCACCGAAATACCAGGCAATTCTTCTCTGAACAAGAGAAACAACAACCCCAGACGATCGTTTCGGCCTTCTGTGGGCCTCGTCAGTGAGGTGCAGTCACATCTCTCTAAGGGCATGTGTGCAAGGAGTCCACGTCTGGTTTCCCCTTTTACTCTTACTGAGACCCAAGAGCAATTTGCATAAATATAAAAAGAGAGAGAGATGCACTCAGCTGAGACAGAACAAAAGCTGGAAAAACTTCCGTGCCATGTTCATTTTAGGGTGCCACTCAGGGTGCATACTCAGGCTATAAAATAAATTTAGACAAGAGTGAAGCACTCCCTATACACATCCCACTACTCACGAAAAAACTAATTGAGACCAACTTTGAATTTGTTTGTGCCACAAAATCAATTAAGTACCTAGGTATCAAACTCTCAGACTCATATCACCAGCGCTATGATCTGAATTATGTCCCACTTTACAGCATAATTAATAGAGACCTTAAAAAGTGGAGAGCTCACAGATTCTCCTGGTATGGCAGGCTCTCAGCAATTAAAATGAACATCCTCCCACGGATTTTGTATCTTTTTAGGGTCCTCCCGATCAAGGTAGCTAAAGCAGACTTACAAATAATGCAGGCCTCCCTGAATTTATTCTTGAGGGGGGACAGGAGGGGAAGAATAGCTTCACATATACTATCTTGGCACAGACAGCTAGGGGGTGTGGGCCTTCCAAACCTGATAGACTATTATCATGCGACCAGACTGGCGCAGGCCTCCTTATTAAGTAAAAATGATTATAGTATTCGACTGTGGAACAGACTAGAGGTGGACCTGGGTGATATGGGGCCCCCAATGAAATACTGTGGAAATCAGAACACAAACTTCATAGCCAGGACTCTATAGCGCCAACCACAGGTGAAACACTAAGGGTCTGGAAAGTATTTAAGAGAACATTAATTAATACACACTCTAGGGTACAACCAATTAAATTTCTTCTACACCCAGACATGCATGCACAAGTGGGGAAATGGACTAACAAGGGACTCTACAGGGTTGCTGACTTTCTGGTTGGTACCCGAATAATAAAGTTTTCTCAGTTACAAAACAAAATCCAACCTCTGAAACTAAAATGGTTTTTATACCTTCAGCTTTCCTCAACTGTTCATAAGTTCTGCTTCCCATGGGTCTCACAAACACTGACACCTTTAGAACGACTATGCACTATATCACAAATGAAGAGCTTAATGTCAACACTTTATTTAGCCATTCAAGGAACACAAACTCAAACTTACTCGACAATTACCAATAAATGGACACAAGATACGGGACTAGACTTCCAGGACACATATGGTGTAGGATCCTACATGATTTAAGTAAGGGGCTAATCAATGTGGATCTAAGAGAAAACTGTATTAAGATGGTATTTAGATGGTATCGCACCCCGGAGCAGACACAACACTTCTCCCCTGATGTGAGGTTAGGGGGACATATATACATATGTGGTGGGAATGCCCCGGAATTAGCGCTACTTGGGATCAGCTACAGAGACTTCTAAGCAGAGTGTTGGGAGACCCAATAACTTTGAAAGTTTAACAGGCTCTGTTAAATTGCAAACAAACAAATGACCTCCAGGGCAGCGCTCAGATGATCTTCCTCTGTACCGTAGTGACACGCACAGCATACTGATCTTCATGCTGCAATACCTTGTCACACCCCCGTGTGGTCAAACTCCAAACAGTCTGTTAAAATCAATGATGAGATTCATAAGTGCAAAAAAGGGCAACAACCCAGCGTAAGCAGGTGCCGAAACCGACGAGGCAGTCCACCCCTGCCTCAGAAATAACACAGTCCAACAACAGGAACGCACCCTGCCAGCAATATACTGAAAAAAATGATGATAAAATAAGCAAGCCAAAGGCAAAGGGTAGCAGTGGCAAAAGGAACTCCATTTAATCCATATCATGAAAAAACGTGACACACACTTAGTAACAAATAGCAAGTAGCGGACCACTAAGTTATAAAATAGTTATTAACTATTTAATAACTTCCTAGTTAAAATAAATACAAATATACCTGTAAAATAAAACCTAAGCTAAGTTACAATCACACCTAACACTACACTATAATTAAATAAATTCCCTAAACTAAATACAATTAAATACAATTAAATAAAATTATCTAAAGTACAAAAAAAACAAACACTAAATTACAGAAAATAATAAACAAATTACAAGATTTTTAAACTAATTACACCTAATCTAAACCCCCTAACAAAATAAAAAAAGCCCCCCCTAAAATAAAAAAGCCCTACCCTACACTAAATTAGAAATAGCCCTTAAAAGGGCCTTTTGCGGGGCATTGCCCCAAAGTAATCAGCTCTTTTACCTGAAAAACAAAATTACAACCCCCCAACATTAAAACCCACCACCCACACAACCAACCCTACTCTAAAACCCACCCATTCCCCCCTTAAAAAAACCTAACACTAACCCCTTGAATATCACCCTACCGTGAGAAGTCTTCACCCAACCGGGCCGAAGTCCTCAACGAAGCCGGCAGAAGTGATCATCCAGATGGGCAGAAGTGGTCCTCCAGACAGGCAGAAGTCTTCATCCAGACGGCATCAGCCAATAGGATTGAGCTTGCATTCTATTGGCTGATTGGATCAGCCGATAGAATTGAACTTCAATCCTATTGGCTGATTGCATCAGCCAATAGGATTTTTCCTACCTTAATTCCGATTGGCTGATAGAATTCTATCAGCCAATCGGAATTGAAGGGACGCCATCTTGGATGATGTCACTTCCTAGTTAAAATAAATACAAATATACCTGTAAAATAAAACCTAAGCTAAGTTACAATCACACCTAACACTACACTATAATTAAATAAATTCCCTAAACTAAATACAATTAAATACAATTAAATAAAATTGCATCAGCCAATAGGATTTTTCCTACCTTAATTGCGATTGGCTGATAGAATTCTATCAGCCAATCGGAATTGAAGGGATGCCATCTTGGATGATGTCACTTAAAGGAACCGTCATTGTTGAAGAAGACGTCGAATGAAGAGGAAGCCTTGAAAATGGAGCCGCGCCGGAGATGAAGATAGAAGATGCCATCTGGATGAAGACTTCTGCCTGTCTGGAGGACCACTTCTGCCTTTCTGGAGGACCACTTCTGCTGGCTTTGTTGAGGACTTTGGCCCGGTTGGGTGAAGACATCTCACGGTAGGGTGATCTTCAAGGGGTTAGTGTTAGGTTTGTATTTAATTGTATTTAGTTTAGGGAATTTATTTAATTATAGTGTAGTATTAGGTGTAATTGTAACTTAGCTTAGGTTTTATTTTACAGGTATATTTGTATTTATTTTGATTAGGAAGTTATTAAATAGTTAATAACTATTTAATAACTATTGTACCTAGTTAAAATAAATACAAAGTTTCCTGTAAAATAAAAATAAACCCTAAGATAGCTACAATGTAACTATTAGTTATATTGTAGCTAGCTTAGGGTTTATTTTATAGGTAAGTATTTCATTTTAAATAGGAATAATTTATTTAATGCTAGGAATATTTATTTAGATTTATTTAAATTAGATTTAAGTTAGGGGGTGTTAGGGTTAGACTTAGGTTTAGGGATTAATAAATTTAATATAGTGGCGGCGGTGTAGGGGGCGGCAGATTAGGGGTTAATAAATATCATGTAGGTGGCGGTGGTGTAGGGGCGGTAGATTAGGGGTTAATAAGTATAATGTAGGTGGCAGCAGTGTTAGGGGCGGCCGATTAGGGGTTAATAAGTATTATGTAAGTGGCGGCGGTGTAGGGGGCGGCATATTATGAGTTAATAAGTATAATGTAGGTGGCGGTGGGCTCCTGGAGCGGCAGTTTAGGGGTTAAACACTTTATTTAGTTGCGACAGGGTCCATAAGCGGCGGTTTAGGGGTTAATACATTTAATAGAGTTGCGGTGGGCTCCGGGAGTGGCGGTATAGGGGGTAAACAGTATAGTATAGTGTGGGTGTTTAGTAACAGTGTACCAAGAAAGCTTGGAAAAAGCCGAAGAGCAGCGGGATCAATAACTGTTAGTTAACAACAGTCCGCTGCTCATCGCACTGTACTTGGTGCGCAGCTTTTTAACAGCTTTTTTGATAATTTTGGAGAACATATTCAGGTCCGCCGCAGTGATTTTAGAAGATCTTAGGCGAGTGTATTGGTGCCGTCGAATGCAAGTAAGTTGATGGCTTGATAAATAGATGTGTTAGATTCAGCCCAGTTTACTTCTCACATTAAGCAGAAAGAATGACTTTTTTTAAATGATTCTTGATAGATATTTCTATGAAGATCTGTTCTGAATTTTGAAATTGCACAATGTGAGGACTTTTAGAAACATATACGGCTAGATTACGAGTCTTGCGTTAGCCTTAAAAAGCAGCGTTGAGAGGTCCCAATGCTGCTTTTTAACGCCCGCTGGTTTTACGCGTCAGGCAGCAGAGGGTCTACTGCTCACTTTTCTTCAGCGACTCGAGCTTACCGCAAATCCCCTTACGTCAATTGCGTATCATATCTTTTTAATGGGCTTTGCCTAACGCCGGTATTACGAGTCTTGGAAGAAGTGAGCGGTACACCCTCTCCTGTCAAGACTCCTACCACATTTAAAAGTCAGTAGTTAAGTGTTTTATGGACTAACGCCGTAACATAAAACTCTTAACTAAAGTGCTAAAAAGTACACTAACACCCATAAACTACATATTAACCCCTAAACCGAGCCCCCCCCCACATCGCAAATGCTTAAATAAAGTTTTTAACCCCTAATCTGCCGACCGGACATAACCACCACTTTAATAAATATATTAACCTCTAAACCGCCGCACTCCCGTCTTGCAAACACTAGTTTAATTTTATTAACAGCTAATCTGCCGTCCCTAACATAGCCGACACCTACCTAAATTTATTAACCCCTAATCTGCTGCCCCCAACGTTGCCGCTACTATATTAAATTTATTAACCCCTAAACCTAAGTCTAACCCTAAGTCTAACCCCCCTAACTGAAATATAATTTAAATAAAACAAAATAAAATTACTACAATTAAATAAATTAATCCTATTTAAAACTAAATGCTTACCTATAAAATAAACCCTAAGATAGCTACAATATAACTAATAGTTACATTTGTATCTATCTTAGAGTTTATATTTATTTTACAGGCAACTATGTATTTATTTTAACTAGGTAGAATAGTTATTAAATAGTTATTAACTATTTAATAACTACCTAGTTAAAATAAGTACAAATTTACCTGTAAAATAAATCCTAACTAAAGTTATAATTATACTTAACACTACACAATCTTCAAATTAATTTACTAAATTACCTACAATTAAATACAATTAAATGAAATAAACTAAAGTACAAAAAAACAAACACTAAATTACAGAAAATAAAAAAATTACATTTTTTTAAATAATTACACCTAATCTAATCCCCCTAATAAAATAAAAAGCCCCCCAAAATAATAAAATTCCCTACCCTATACTAAATTACAAATAGCCCTTAAAAGGGCTTTTTGCAGGGCATTGCCCCAAAGTAATCAGCTCTTTCACCTGTAAAAAAAATACAATACCCCCCCAACATTAAAACCAACCACCCACACACCCAGCCCTACTCTAAAACCCACCCAATCCCCCCTTAAAAAAACCTAACACTACCCCCTTGAAGATCACCCTACCTTGAGACGTCTTCACCCAGCCGGGCACAAGTGGATCTCCAGAGGGTCAGAAGTCTCTTCATCCGATCCGGGCAGAAGAGGTCCTCCAAGTGGCAGAAGTCTTCATTCAGATGACATCTTCTATCTTCATCCATCCGGAGTGGGTCCATCTTCAATCCAGCCGCCGCGGAGCATTCTCTTCAAACGAAGTCCAAGCGAAGAATGAAGGTTCCTTTAAATGATGTCATCCAAGACGGCGTCCCTTGAATTCCGATTGGCTGATAGGATTCTATAAGCCAATCGGAATTAAGGTAGGAAAAATCCTATTGGCTGATCCAATCAGCCAATAGGATTGAGGTCGCATTCTATTGGCTGATTGGAACAGCCAATAGAATGCAAGCTCAATCCTTTTTAATTTTATTAGGGGGATTAGATTAGGTGTAATTAGTTTTAAAAAATTGTAATTATTTTATTATTTTCTGTAATTTAGTGGGGTTTTTTTAATAACTATTGTACCTAGTTAAAATAAATACAAAGTTGCCTGTAAAATAAAAATAAACCCTAAGCTAGCTACAATGTAACTATAAGTTATATTGTAGCTATCTTATGGTTTATTTTATAGGTAAGTATTTAGTTTTAAATAGGAATAATTTATTTAATAGTAGTTATTTTATTTAGATTTATTTAAATTATATTTAAATTAGGGGGGTGTTAGGGTTAGAGTTAGGTTTAGGGGTTAATATTATAATATAATATAATATATAATATATTATAGTGGCGGCGATGTTAGCAGCGGCAAATTAAGGGTTAATAAGTGTAGGTAGGTTGCGGCGACGTTGGGGGGGCAGATTAGGGGTTAATAATATAATGTAGTGTTTGGCGATGTTGGGGGAAGGAGATTAGGGGTTCATAGGGATAATGTAGGTGGCGGCGGTGTTCGGAGCGGCAGATTAGGGGTTAATAATATAATGCAGGTGGCGATGATGTTGGGATGGCAGATTAGGGGTTAATAAGTGTAAGATTAGGGGTTTTTAGACTCGGGGTTCATGTTAGGTGTAGACATAAAATTAATTTCCCCATAGGAATCAATGGGGCTGCGTTAGGAGCTGAACGCTGATTTTTTGCAGGTGTTTTTTTTTTCAGCCGGCTCAGCCCCATTGTTTCCTATGGGGAAATCGTGCACGAGCACGTTTATCCAGCTCACCGCTACCGTAAGCAACGATATTGAGGTATTGAGGTGAGATGTGGAGCAAAATTTTGCTCTATGCTAACTTTTTTGCAGCTAAAGCCAGGATTAAAAAAACCTGTAATACCAGCGTTGTCTTAAGGGAGCGTTAAAAAAAAAGCCTCCTTAGCAACGCACCCCTGTTACCGCAAAACTCGTAATCTAGGTGATATACTTTCTTAGGGTTTAATTAAGTCTTTGGGGTTGCAGGTAATGATTTTATTTGTGTTTATTAAAGAGACATTACACACTTTGAGATGGTAATATAAAATGATAAATCATATATATATATATATATATATATATATATATATATATATATATATATATATATATATATATATATATATATATATACAAACCTCTGCAATATACTTTCATTATTTATAATGTCCCCTTGTCCTGTGATACCATTTTGAAATTGTGAGCTTTTTAGTTCCTGATAGAAGTGGAAGTGAAGAACACTGTTATATTCCACAAAGCCATTGGCTGCACACTCTAGTGGCCTATTTATAACTCCCCCTAGTTGGCCAAAGCAGAGAAGGTAACTTAAGTTAAATAGTTTTATAGACACTAAAACTTTACATTTATTTTGTCAATAATTAAACTTTAAAAAAAATATATCTACATGTTATTTTCAGACTAATCTTTTCTTTGACTGCATTATTCTACCCAGCATTCATTTAGTGTTTAATGTCCCTTTAATGGGACATGAAGCAAACATGTTTCTTACATGATTCAGGTAGAACATGCAAATTAAAAAAAACAACTTTCCAATGACCTTCTGTTATCAAATTTGCTTAATTCTATTAGTATCCTTTCTTGAAGGAGCAGCAATGCACTATTGGAAGCTAGCTGAACATATTGGGTGAGCCAAAGACAAGAGGCAAATATGTGTAGCAACCAATCAGCAACTAGCCACTAGCTACTAGTAGAGCATTTCTGCTACTAAACCTAGGTATTTTTTTCAACAAACAACACAAAGAGAGCAAAAAAACAGCAACAAACAAACAAAAAAAATAACAGTTCACATAAGTGAATTGGAATGTTGTTTAGAATTCCATGCTCTATATGAATCATAAAAACTGAACTTTGACTTAACTGACTCATTGATTTTGTGTCAGTGGTTTACCTATATAAAATGTTTATATTTTGCTGCATATTTAAAATGACTCTCATACCCCTTTAAGGACATATATAAATATGTTCCTGAGCTGTTCATGCCATTCCTGTGAACAATTTTGCACTGTCAGAGTTCTTAAGTCTGCAGGATGCACTCCAGCCCCTGTGGGGATATTTACAAAAATAAATAAATAAATAACGTACAATGGGAAATTTGAGTTTGAAATGGCACCCAAGCATTACTAATATTTTATCCCCTATAACTATCAGTTACATTTCTTATAATTTTAATTTCAATGTGTGAAGATGTTCCCCCTACAATCACCACAAATAAAAAAATCCACTGTGTTTTGTTGCTATGCTTGTGCTGTTTTGTGCCATAAAAATTTTGATTTGTGCTGCTTTAATTTGTAAGATAATAGCGAGTTAATACCAATTAAATAAAGGTTACCAAAGGTCAGCCAGCCCCCCTTAAACTGCCAAAAGACATGACAATGAGCTGGTTGGTTAGTGCTGCGCTTGTGCCATTTAAATCTCTGTTCTATCTTGTTTGTTTTTGATTTATTAACAATTTAATATAGGTCACCAAAGGTCACCAGAGATCACCAAGTCCCCCCACACCAGCCAAAAGACATGAAACCGGGCTGTTTGGTTAGTGCTGTGTTTGTGTCGGTTTGTGCCGTTTAAATCTCAGTTCTATCTCATTTATTTTTTTATTTTTTAACGATTTAATAAAGGTCATTAAAGGTTACCCAGCCCCCTACAACAGCCAAAACACATGAAACTGGGCTGGTTGGTTAGTGCTGTGTTTGTGCCAGTTTGTGCCGTTTTTTTGTCAGGGAAAATTATGTAACCCACCATCCAATTCACCTCAGCTGTATGAAGTTGGCACCCTGTGTTTTGAAAATGTGAATAAAAATATACTGTTCATTTGTGCTGTGTATGTGCTGATTGGTGCTGCAAAAAATAACATTTGTGCCCATTTCATTTTGAAGATAATAAGCATTATATATAATCAAACTCCTCGCACATTTCACCTGACTTTATTACATTTTAAAAACAATATACCTTTTGTTTGTGCTGATTTGTGCTGAGAAAATTAACATTTGTGCAAGTTTCATTTTGGAAATATTGAGCATTTTATTTGATTGAACTCCACTCCCTGTGCACTATGCATTAGTCAATTCTAAAAACAAATATACAATTTGTTTGCGCTGCATTTGTGCTGATTTGTGTTTCAGAAATGTACATTTGTGAAAGTTTGGTTTTGGAAATATTAAGCATTATATATGCTCAAACTCAGCCCACTTTGCAACCAGCTTTGTTACATTTTAAAAACAAATATACAATACGTTTGTGCCGCAAAAAAGTATGTTTGTGCCATTTTTATTTTGGAAATATTGTGCATTATATATGATCAAACTCCACCCACTTTGCACTGCACATTATTAAATTTTAAAACCAAATATACCATTCGTTGTTTCTGCTGATTTGTGCTTCAAAAATTAACATTTGTGTTGGTTTGGCTTTGGAAATATTGAACATTATATTTGAACAAACCCCATCCACTTTGCAATCCATGTTATTTCATTTTAAAAGCAAATAAACTATTTGTGTTTGCTTCTTTTGTGCTGATTTTTGCTGCAAAAATTAACGTTTGTGCTAGTTTTGTTTGGGAAATATTGAGCATTATATATAATCAAACTCCGTCCACTTTGCACCCCACATTATACCATGTGATTGTGCTGCATTTGTGTTGATTTGTGTTTCAAAAATGTACATTTGTACCGGTTTGGTTTTCGAAATATTGAGCATTATATATAATCAAATCCCGCCCACTCCAACTCCACATTATTACATTTTAAAAACAAATATATGTGTTTGTGCTGATTTGTGCCGCTAAAATGAACGTATGTGCCAGTTTCGTTTTGGAAATATTGTGCATTATATATGATCAACCTCTACCCACTTTGCAATACACACTATTTACATTTTAAAAACAAGTATACCATTCGTTTGTGCTGCATTTGTGCTGATTTCTGTTGCAAAAACGTACGTTTGTGCCAATTTTGGTTTTGGAAATATTGTGCATTATATAATATCAAACTCCGCCACAAATATACCATTTGATTGTGCTTTGTTTGTGCCGCAAAAACGTACGTTTATGCCATTTGTATTTTGGAAATATTGTGCATTATATATAATTGCACCCCACATTATAAAAAAATTAAAAACAAATAAACCATTAGTTTGTGCTGTATTTTTGCTGATTTGTGCTAAAAAAATGAACGTTTGTTCCAGTTTGGTTTGGGAAATATTGAGCATTATATTTGATCAAACCCACTTTGCAATCCATGTTATAACATTTTAAAAGCAAATATACCATTTGTTTATGCTGCTGTTGTATTGATACGTGTCGCAAAAACATACGTTTGTGCCGGTTTGCTCTTAGAAATATTGCGCATTACATATAATCAAACCCCGCCCAATTTGCACGCCACGTTATTACATTTTAAAAAAATATATACCATTCGTTTGTGCTGTGTCTCTGCTGATTTGTGTTGCAAAAATAAATAAATTTGCCGGTTTGGTTTTGGAAATATTGGGCATCATATTTGATCAAACCCCGCCTATTTTGCAATCCATGTTATATTACATTTTAAAAATAAATATACCATTTGTTTGTGCTTGCAAAAAAGTATGTATGTGCTGGTTTGATTTTGGAAATATTGCACATTGGATATGATCAAACTCTGCCCACTTTGCAATCCACATTTTAATTAATTTAACTACATTTTAATTAATTGGTTTAAAAACAAATATACCATTAATTTGTGCTGCGTTTGTGTGTTACATTTTTTATTTGTGTTGCTTATAAAAGTTTTTCTTTCAGGGGATATTATTTGACACCGATTTTGCCCCAAGCCTAGAAAATTACTACACATTTAGTAGTTCTTAGAATGGGGCAAAATAAGCTTTTAAATATGCACTTAAATTGGAATATGAATCAGGGTGTTTTTATTTGAAACATGAAAAGGGAAATGAAAGTGCCAATTAAAATGGCAGATTTTTCAATACCCATAATGATATGATGCTATTTATGATCATCTTCACATATTTTCATTGCTAATTGCCTGTGCCATAAAAAAAAAGTTTTCTTGATTGTGCAATCAATCTGGTAAAACATGTCTTATATAATTGTGTTTAACTCAGTAGGAAGATATCATTTTACAGAAGCAAAAGTACTTTTAAACCACTAGGTGGCAAGATCAAAGAGATCCTCCTGACTGGCTTGTGACAACTCTGTGCAACCAGGGTGCACTGTGTTACTCAACACAGCACCCCCTGGCTTCACTCTGAGTCAGGAAGCAGGGCCTGGAGGCCTTGAAAGTAAGGTAGCATGTGTATGTACAGTATGTTCATGTAAAACCTAAATATAAACACAAGGCAAACTGAACAAATGGGATTATAGTTAGCTAGTGTTTCATGAGCAGTAACCTTTGTGCAAATTGTAAAGGTAAAAAAGGTGAATGTGTGAAAATCATTTGTGTAGTTCTTCTATAATTTTATATCAGAAAACTTTATCATAGTTAGTGTTGTCACCTGTCTGTGATTCACCCAGACATTCCGGGTTTTGAATCATGTGTCCGGGTGTCTGTCAGCCTAAAACCCAGGCACATGATTTATCCTGGACAGGGCTACCCTACATGACCGGCCACAATGATGTAAATAAAGTGCAGATGGTCATTGAGGAAGAGCAGGGCTGGCCTTATGTGTGTGTACCCTGTGCCTACTTCTCCCTAGCACTGCCCACTCAATTTTCCTCTGTGTCAGTGCTGGGAGGAAGTGATATTGTAGCATCACTTCCTCCCAGTGCTCTATGACTGCGCAAGAGGGAAAAGGAGCAGGATCAACCAGGTAGGGTACAGGTGTCAACCCTAATCATAGTGTAAATGCTGATTATTTTCATTAACCTCTTAATGACCCATGAATTATTCATTCATGGAATTACATGCAGTTAACGACCCGTGATGAAATAAAGTGATACTGGCGATCGCATGGTTAAGTCTGGTGCTGGCTGCTTCATGGTCTGAGGCAGACAGGCAGACGCAGATCCCACTGTTCCGGCACATTGCAGTGGTGCTAATGGACATCATTTCACTCTGCCTCATGCTCACAGTGAGCTGTGGGGTGCAGACAGGCTGATCTAAGTATGTCAGTGGTAACCCTCAGGGTGGAAATACTCACTCAAAGTGAGGGGGTCCTGAGTGATGTGCATGGTCGAGACCATATGTTTGAGAACCACCAGGGCCGGACTAGGAATAAAAAGCAGCCCTGGAAAAATATGAAGACCAATCCTATTTTCCATTGAGTAGGTAGAATACACATGCCCCATGATGGCAAAATTGCTATGCCTTCAGCCATCAACCTAAGTAAAAAGCTGAATTGTGACATATTCTCCAAGGCACTTTACACATTAGTTAAATTAAATAGATATAATGGGTACCAGGATCTTTGTTTGGAATGTGTGCATACAAAACAGGACCTTGACCAGAAAGAATCAGATGATGAGAACACCTCCAACTCACACAACACAGCAGTGAGCTACATGGAGATATAGAATACAATTGATGGAGTCCTCTCTCCTGACAAGTGGCAGCAAAATGTTCCTGTACCTATAACTTACAGTTTGAATGACAGCAGGTATGTTGAAAAGCGCAACTATGGGGTCTTAAGACATGGTGCATGGACTCATGATGCCATCTGGTTTTCAAAAAAAGTATCCATATACATGGGTTTTTAAGAGGGCAAAGGTGTTCCCATCAGGGAGAAAATGCATGACTTTTGTAAATAATGTAAAGCAGGACTCTTGTTTTCACTGTGACAAAAAAAAAAACAATGACCAACCAGTAACACTAAACTGTGAAGTATATAAGAAATGTAAACATCTTCATTTTGGCAATTAAAAAAGAAAGCTGTCAGGGAATTTACATGTTCAAATTACCAGTTGTGTGAGAGTAGGAAAGAGCCAAATACATGGTGTGCCACTGAAGCTCTGTGGCTAATGGATGTAGGAGACCCTGAACGAAGCCATTTAAATAATTTGTCAGGTCTACTGAAAGCTAAACTAGAACAAAGAAGTCAGGAAGTTTTTGACAAAGACCCCCTAATATCTGTCCATCACATGAAATATTCATTTTCCTATTATGGCAGTAGGCATGACATTAGACTTGACAAATTCTTTTTCCACTATTGGTCGGCATCACAAGATGGCAGCACATATTTTTTCCGGTGGACAATATTATGAATATAATCGATTTAGACTGCAGTTTCAGAAACAACACAATATATTTGTTATTATGAAACAAATCAAAAGGATAATTTGTTTCAAACAAAAAATTTTTTTTTTGTGCTGTGCACATGTCTACAATCCAATGATACCAAGGCTATTGAAACATTTTCCATATGTAAATAGTTAAATGTTGTAGCTTGAGCCAAGCTAGTTAGTTATATACTTTTCATGTTTTTATTTTATGTTTAGGTTTGGTTGTTTTTCATTTGACATCAGTTCACATACAAAATTTAGATCTACAATTTGCAGAATAAAAATATTTAATACATATTTTAGTATTCAATTTATTTTTTGGCTGTAGTTATACTCATGCTTACCTCATGTGAAGTCAGTAGGGTTGCCACCTGTAGAGGATTAACCCGGACAGTTCAGGTTTTTAATTGTGTCCAGGCTTGTGATGAAGCTGTAAGCTGAAGCTATAATCCAGATTTAGGCATTTTATTGCATTTTTGGTGTCTGGCGCTTAAAGTGACATGAAACCCCCAAATTTTATTTCATTAATTAGATGGATCATACAATTTTAAACAACCTAGGTTCTAGCTGCTGATTGGTGGCTGCATAAATATACTGATTGTTATTGGCTCACCCATGTGCTCAGTTAGAAACCAGTAGTGCATTGCTGTTCCTTCAACAAATGATACCAAGAGAATGAAAAACATTAGATGATAGAAGTAAATTAGAAAGTTGTTTAAAATTGTATTCTCTATCTGAATCATCAGAAAACCAAAAACAATTGGTTTCATGTACCTTTAAGTGTTAGGGTTTGGCTTGAATAAAAGGTGGGAACCCTAGAAGTCAGTCCATATTGCCCTGTCTGCTGCCTGTGTAATGTGGAAATGCTTGAATCCTGTTAATTGAATTAATATTATTAACTCTTTCTCTTGATGTACCACTAGATAAGAATAATAAAATTAGATATCAATCCAATGTTGAGCAAATGAAAATGTAAAATAAGAAAAAAAAAGCATGTCTTACCACCCGCTCTATTATAACAGTTGAGCTGTTAGCACTGTATATTAGTGATGTCCCGAACTGTTCGCCCGCGAACGGTTCACAGCGAACATAGCTTGTTCGCGTTCGCGTTTGTGGGCGAACACATGGCGATCCGCCCCTATGTGTCATCATTGAGGAAACTTTGACCCTTTATGTCACAGCCGTCTGACACATTAGAGCCAATCAACATCAGACACTCCCTCACAGACCCTCCCAGCTACTCGGAATCCGCCATTTTAGACTCATAACGACCTTGCTTTCTTAATGAGAGGACGTGTTGTGTTTTTGCTCCTGACATTAATAGGAAAAACATAGCTAGGCTAGTGTATTTAGTGTCCACTACAGTCCAGAAGGACTCCACTCATCTCTGCTGCAAGCACAGCACCCCAAAAAGCCCTTTTTAGGGCTATATTTCGTGCCGTTTTTTTTTTTTCGTTTTTTTTATTATTAGCATTTGCCTGGCTTTCAGGCTGTGTGTTTAAGGCTCACAGCATATGCTGTGATTACTGCCACCACTGATATCTCCCTAACAACATTAGTTTAAATTTAACTAACCAAAAAATGTAATTATTTTGCTAGTGTAATTTTTTTCATTTTCTATCAGGCCTGTGTCACACAGCATATACTCTGGTTCATTGCTCTGTGCCAGCCACCAGTGTTAATATCCGTTTATAACATTATTTTAAATTTAAAAAAAAAAAAATATTTTGCTAGTGTAATCTAATTACATTTACTATCAGGCCTGTGTCTGTCAGGCTCACTCAGCATTAATATACCTCATTTTTTTTCAGTCTTTTGGTTAATTGGTCTGTGCCAGGCAGCCACCCAGCACTCATATCTTCTTCACCTTAATTTAAATATATAAAAAAAAAAAGTTTACATTTGTTTGATAGTGTAATCTAATATAATTTTCTATCAGGCCTGTGTGTTTTGCTGACATACAGAGCCTACTATGTTTACTTGCTGCCCTCCCTAGTCTATGAGCCACGACTCATATGTGTTTAACCTTTTTTTAATTTCCCCCCCAAAAAAATAATTTAAATCATTTTTCTAGTCTAATCTAATAGTATTTTCTATCAGGTGTGTGTGTATCTGACTTACAGAGCCTACTGTTTTTAATAGCTGCCCTTCCAAGGCTATCAGCCACGACTCATATGTATGTGCTTAACCTTTTTCTTTAAATTCCCAAAAAAAACTCTTTAAATCATTATGCTAGTGTAATCTAATTTGATTTTCTATCAGGCCTGTGTCTAACTGTCTATCTGACTTACACAGCATACTGTTGTTAATTGCTGCCCTACATAGAAGCCAGCCAGTGCGACCACTCATATGTGCATTGCACTTCTTAACATAATTTTAATATTAAAATCTAAAATTTTAAAATATTTTGCTAGTGTAATCTAACTTAATTTTCTATCAGGCCTGTGTTTTTGTCACTTACACAGCATACTGTGTTAAATTTGTTGTCACAGTATTCTTAATAATTAAAAATTAAAATTTTTGGTAATAGTTGTTGTGAATCCTCTTTGCGGTTGATTGCGGTGCGTAACACTTGGAGTTTGCTCTGTAACTGTGATGCGGCCGTAACCCTTACACTACCTGATAGATACGACATCATAACTGATGTTTTAAAGCACGTTATTGCAAACAATTTGGGAATGTTAGTTGATTTCGGCCCATGGGTTAAAAGCAGACTCTGCATAAACTATGTAATTTTCCTTGGGAGTTTTGCCAGGGATCCCCCTCCAGCATGCCACAGTCCAGGTGTTAGTACCCTTGAAACAACTTTTCCATCACTATTGTGGCCAGAAAGAGTCCTTGTAGGTTTTAAAGTTCGCCTGCCTATTGAATTCAATGGCGGTTCGCGGGTTCGCGAACAATACCGGAAGCTCGAGTCCGCCGTTCACACAGAACTTTTAACAAGCTTTAATTAGACAGCTGTTGCAGATTAACCCTTTTCTCTGAGAGAGAACCAGGAAAATCAATAGGTAATTGGGGTTAATTTAGGCAGCCCAGCCCTTCCTCTTATTCTAACTGCAGTTCCAGCTGGAGATCGTTATCGCCACTAGGAGCATTGGTTTGGGATTCAGAAGGCAGAGATTTCCAGCGTATTTGGTGGGGATCTTCACACAGCCAGCTGGTTTGCTGTTGAAAACCAGCCCACCCCTACTGGCATAAGAGAGTGCCACTTCCTTTGTGAGTACCCTTATTCTGCTCCTTCTTTGGATGTTTTTGTTTTATTGACCTACACATGTGGCGCCTCTGTTTCTGTTTTTGTCTTAACATCATAGAAGTATACTCTCTAAAGGTGTGCACCTATAGCACTCTGGGCCCTGACTAGGGCAATGGAGTTCCTAACAGGGTCAGTAAAATATAACTTTTATTGATATAAAATTAAAACCAAATGGACAATGGTAATGTGACATACACTTTAAAAACGACACAGATGCATGTTGATACTATATGTACAGATACTCACTGATTTAGTAGATTTGGCTTATGTAAATTGAAGATACAAGTGGTCTCTCATTGTAATATGTACTCTCTATAAAGTAAAGTCGAGTGCCTCAATTAAGGGAATGTAATGATGAAACCCCTATTGTTATAATATCAAAACAAGAAATAGTGGTACAAAGGGTTACATAGATATTTGATTATGTACTTATCAAACTAATGGTAATAGTGAGTAAATTCCTCTCTAGATTGGTTAGTTTGATTATCAGGTAAATAATAAAAACAATCAGTATTCTGTTAAGTCTTTTGTTATATGGATCGATACATAAACTAGTAATAATTCAAACGAAATAATGGTACTACTATGGTGTGTATAAAGAATCAACGTGATTCATAATAAAATTATAATGATCAGGTCGGACTTTATTCAACAGTATAAACAGTGTGAAAATTTGTCAAGAATAAAGGTCAGTATTCTAGCACCTGATTTTAATGTGTATCAGGAATTATCCATGCTTGGACTATGTGTGAACGCTACATACTAATGGATACAAATTACAGGCAGTTAGTTACAGCATGTATCTACTGTGTCAGGTTGAATTTATTACTATGCACCAATCTGACTAGCCAAACGGGTTAATATGAATAGCTATACTGGAATAGATAGACTGGAGCAGTTCAAATATTATGGTCTCTAAACTGCCGTGAACTGGTATCTAAGTAATCCTGTGCCTGTATATAGTTAGAACAAATCACCTTATAGCAATGTACAATATATGGTTATTTTTCACTAGTGAAATAAATATATCCTTACTACGTTACTGTCCTAATTTTGTTTAATATTTGTGTTGGTATAAGGTTGTCACGATCGGATGCTGTTATAAACAATCTAGGTATATTATATACGTCTTAATAGCAGCTGAGCAGTATATGTAACTTCTATGATGTGATCGAGTGTCAGACTATTTGTAGAGATGGTTAGAGGTATATGCATTCAGTTCACTAAGTCTGGCACAACCCAGACTCTGTAGGGATTTAAATTACAGAATTGCGATAGACCCAAGCGTGGATATCTATCTGTATATATAGTACTGATATTATATTTACGTCTGGCACAACCCAGATTATTAACTAGATATATATGTATCAATGTCTAGCAAATCTTTGACCGTTTGATAATAATCCTCAGTAGATGAGGTACTGATAGTTAATCTAAGTCTAGCATAACCTAGACTGTTGGCAGTAAGAGTCACTATAACGAGATTATGAGAGCGAAACCTATAGTTCAACCTTAATCTGGCAATTAAAATTTAACACATAATGAGAGCGTGACTGGGGGGAGAGCATTGAGCACAGTCACGCTCTCGTTATGCATATGCTGTTGGCATTTATAATTGCAAAAGCAGTTCTTGTGAACTGCTGGTTCAATGCCACCACCTGCAGATTCGCAACCAATCGGCATCTAGCAGGAGTTGTCAATATAACCGATTGTATTCGATCGGGTTGATTTCTGTCCACCGCCTCAGAGCAGGTGGACAAGTTATGGAGCAGCGGTCTTTGGACAGCTGCTTCATAACTTCTGTTTTGGCAATCCTGAAGGCTCGCGTGGAAACAGGGGCATCAAGCTCCATACAGAGCTTGATAAATTGGCCCCTTAAACTGCACAAACCGGTACAAATGCAGCACTAACCAAACAGTTCGGTTTCATGTCTTTTGGCTGTTGCAGGGGTCTGGGTAACCTTTGGTGACCTTTAATTAATCTGTAATAACTAAAAAAACAATTGCTATTATCTTAAAATTTAAAGCAGCACAAATCTTAATTTTTACAGCACAAAACAGCACAAACATAGAACTAACAAAACACAGTGGATTTTTTTATTTGTGCCGATTGTAGGCAGGGAAACAGCTTCACACAGCCTCTTCAGCCCTGTAATGCTCGGATATTTCCCTATCAGACCAAACTTGGCCAGTAGTCTTCTTATCCTGGTGTCATGTGGAAGGATAAGGAAATATCCCAGAACAAAGTGAGTTTAAGAAATGAGGTAAGCAGTATTCTCAGTACACAGGGTAGTCCTTCACTGCACTAATGGTAAGGCAAAGAATGGTCAGATACAGGCAGTGTTTGGCAACAGAAAGGCAATCCAGCAGTGCATGGGTTAACCAGTAGAATAATCAGAGACAGACAGAGTTAGACAACAGAAAGGCAATCCAGCAGTTATGGGGTTGACCAGTAGAATGGTCAGAGACAGGCAGAGCTTAGTAATAATAAGGCAATCCAGCAGTTCAGGGGTACACTGGTAGAATGGTCAGGAACTGGCAGAGGTCAGCAACAATAAGGTAAAACCAGCAGTTCATCAGTTCAGGGGTAAACCAGTAGAATGGTCAAGAACAGGCAGAGGTCAGCAACAAAAGGGCAAACAGCAGTTCAGGGGTTAAGCAATAGAGTAGTCTTGAAACAGGCAGAGTTCAGTAACGATAAAGCAAACAGCAGTTCAGGGGTTAAGCAATAGAGTAGACTTGAAACAGCCAGAGTTCAGTAACGATAAGGCAATCGGCAGTTCAAGTAGATAAATATAAGCACCCAGGAGCACACACAGTAACACCTATACTTGGGCAAAGTACATAAAGTGAAAGGTACTTACATAGGCGCAGGTTCACGCCAAGAACATCAAACAGGAGAGCGGCATCAGAGGCCAGAAGGGGCATTCAGCGATGACGTCATCGCCACAACAACTGTCACAACCATGGCAATGGCCTTGGTAGGGGAGGAAGAGCCGCTGCCAAGACAGAGCGGCGTGACACAGCCCCCTTCTCAAAGGGTACCCAAGGGACCCTCACGTGGCTTGGAGGGATTAGCAGGGTGAAAAGTGGAGACCAAAGATGGAGCATGCAAATCACAGGCTGAAATCCAGGAATGATTTGCCACAGAGTAATCCTTCCAATGCACTAGGAGTTTAGCACCTCATATTCTGGTTCACTATGAAGCAAGAGTGGAGGAGGAGGAGGTCTGAGTCGAGTATATCTGTTTGTGATGTAAGGCTTGAGCAGTGATATATGGAAGACTGGGTGTATGCGCAGGGTTCTGGGCAAAGTCACTCTGTAGGCAACAGAAGAAAGTCTTTTAAGGACCATGTATGGGCCAATATACCTAGGCACTAATTTATGAAAGGGTTGACATAAACAAACATGTTGGGTAGAGACCCAGATGCGTTCACCTAGTGAAAAGGCACAAACAGTAGCTCGATGGTGATTGCCAAACCTCTTGTACCTAGAGACAGCTGAACGTAACTGAGAGCAAATTTGTTGCAATGAGTAGTGAGGTCAGTAAATCAGAAAGAGGAAAGACACGAGGTTGATAGCCTGCAGCGGCTTGAAATGGAGAACATCATAGAGAGGATTGCCAGTGAGTGTTCTTTGCCAGCTCGGCCAGGGGCAACAATTCAGACCAATTGGTATGTAGAGAATTGACATAGGTTCTGAGATAGGTCTCACAATCTTGATTTGTTCTCTCAAATTAGCCCAGTTTAGGATTGAGTCGATGAGCAGTCTCTAAGTACGTCAGATTCTTGTGGTCAGTGAGAATCTGAATGGGGTTGGCAGTACCCTCTAGCCAATGACACCATTCAGTCAGGGCCATCTTAATGGCTAAAAGTTCACATACCCACATTGTATTTCCTCTCTGCAGGAGTAAACCGTTTGGAAAAAAAGGCTACATGGTGCAACTTGGAGGTTAAAGGGTCCCTTTGGGTTAAGACTGCACCAGCTCCTATCTCAGAGGCATCAACCTCTAGAGTGAACTGTAGGTCAAGATCAGAATGGCAGAGCAGAGGAGCAGAACAAAAGACCCTTTCCAGATGAGAGAAAGCATCTACAGCTACAGGAGGCCAATTCTTGCAGTCTCTGTTTCGTTTAGTCAGCTCAGTGAGTGGAGGAACGATTTGGGAGAAGTTCTTTATAAACTTGCGATAATAGTTGGAAAACCCCAAGAATCTCTTTAGTTCCTTTAATAAGGTGGGTTGAGGCCATTCCAGAACTGCGGTTAGCTTTGTAGGATCCATGTCAAAACCCTCCTTTGAGATGGCAAGGAACTGGATCTGGACTTGATCAAACTCACATTTCTCCAGCTTCACTACCAGAGAATTGTTTCTGAGGCAAAGAAGTACCTGTTGTACATGCTCATGATGCTCCTCAAGGGTGGAGGAGAATATGAGGATGTCATCCAAATAGACGATGACAGTGCGATTAAGGAGGTCACGGAATACATAATTGATGAATGCTTGGAAGACAGCAGGGGCATTGCACAACCCAAAAGGCATTACGAGGTATTCGTATGCCCTGATCTCGTGTTGAAGGCAGTCTTCCACTCATGTCCTGGGAAGATACAAATGAGATTGTTCACCCCACGTTGATCCAACTTTGTAAAGTAGCAAGCATTTTGGAGTAAATCATATAATTCAGTGATCAAAGGAATAGGATAACGGTTCTTGATTGTAATGTTGTTTGGGGCTCTGTCGATACAGGGTCTGAGACCACCATCCTTTTTACTGACAAAAAAGAAGCCAGCCCCGGCAGGAGAGGAGGAAGGGTGAATAAAGCCTTTAGCTGGGTTCTTTTGGATATATTCATCCATGGCCTTGGTTTCAACTTTGGAGAGTGGATAAGTCCTCCCTTTAGGAAGTGAGGCTCCAGGAAAAAAAGTCAATTTTGCAGTCGTAAGGACAGTGAGGTGCAGCACATCAGCTGCTTTCTTTTCAAAGACATCCATAAATTCTGCATATACTGAGGGAAGATTAGAAAGGGTCAGAAGGCTGACTATAGGGATGTGATGCAGCAGAGTAACCTTAGCCAGGCAGGAGTGAAAACAGGATTTACCCCAGGAGGCCAACTGTCCCTCAGTCCAGTCGAATTGAGAATTGTGTTTACGTAGCCAAGGAAGACCAAGGATAACTGGTTGTGCAGGAGAATGAATGACATCGAACTGCAACTGTTTGGTATGTAGGACTCCCACAGTCATGGTTAAGGGTGCTGATTTGAAATGGATTAAACCCGATCCAAGGGGAATGCTATCCAGAGTGGTTATTTTAAGACATTGTTTTTTCTGAAGAAGAGGCAACTCTGCGTGAATCATGAAACGGTGATCTAGGAAATTTCCAGCTGACCTTGAATCAATAAAGGCTTGAGCGTGGACAGAATTCTGAAGAAAGGTAAAGGTAACAGGTACCAGGATCCAAGAAGAGTGAGGGGAATTAGTAGTGGCCAGGCTTAGAGGTACCCCACTGTTATACTCTAAGCATTGGCTTTTCCCAACAGTATATCACAATTCTTGAGTTGGTGTGAATTAGAACCACAATAGAAACACAGTCTTAAAGGGAAACTGAACCCAAATTTTTTCTTTACTTATTCAGATAGAGCATGCAATTTTAAGCAACTTTCTAATTTACTCCTATTATAAAATTTTCTTCATTCTCTTGGTATCTTTATTTGAAATGAAAGAATGGATAAATTTACCCACCAATAAACAAGTGCTTTCCAGGGTCTGAACCCCAAAAAATAGCTTAGATGCCTTCGTTTTCAAATAAAGATATCAAGAGAACGAAGCAAAATTGATAATAGGAGTACATTAGAAAGTTGCTTAAAATTGCATGCTCTATCTGAATCCCACACACACAAAAAAATTGGAAATAGTGTCCCTTTAATCTCCTTCTTCTCTGTCTTTCAGATTCAGAGGGCTTAAGGGAAGAGAGATCCATGGGTTATTCTTCAGAAGTAACTGGATGTGCTGAAAGGGTAGAGTCTAGTGACTGGACAGGTAGGTGGATGAGTGGGAAGGATTTTGCTCCTTCCCTCATTCTCTCTCTCTCAGCTTGTCTCTCCTGAAAGCGAGAATCCAGACTGATGCAAAGTGTTATGAATTTATCCAGGGAAGAAGGAACATCACAATAAGTGAGCTCATCATTGATGTGCTCATGCAGGCCTCTCCTGAAGGCCGCTTTGATAGCACTGCCATCCGAACTGGTCTCATGTACCAAGCTGCGAAACTCAATGGCATATTGTGCCACAGATCTATTGCTCTGGCGAAGATCCAAGAGAGAGTTTTCTGCAGCAGAAGTGCGACCAGAGGTCCCAAATACTGAAGATAATTCAGAAATGAAGATATCTGCATCGTTCAGGAGCTGAGCCCTCTGTTCCAAAAGACTAGGGCTTCAATAAAGAAATGATAAAAGTGACCTTTGACTGATGAGACTGGAAGGTGTGAGGGTTATTGCGGAACAGCCTGCACTGGTTGAGAAAACCCCTACAGTCGGTAGTACTATCATACTTGTCAGTCAACGGTATCCGGGGTATACTACCAGAAACAGGGTAGGAGGTTGCAGCACTAGAAGCAGGGACCAGCTGTGTGGCAACAGGAGCAGCGATTTTCTCTGCAACAAGCGAGGAGAGCATAGTGGTTATAGTCTCTAGTTTAGAATCCAAATTCTTCAAGTGTATGGCATGGGTTCCCAGGGTCTGTCCCTGAAGAGAGACTGCTCTTGCTACCTCATTTGGGTCCATGGCCCAAGTATAATGTAATGCTTGCAGGATATTTCTCTATCAGACCAAACTTGGCCAGTAGTCTTCTTATCCCGGCGTCAAGTGGGAGGATAAGGAAATATCCCAGAACAAAGTGAGTTTAAGAAATAATGTAAGCAGTACTCATGGTAGACAGGGTAGTCCTTCATGGAAATAAGGGTAAGGCAGAGAATGGTCAGAGACAGGCTGCAATATTCCCTAATATATATGTTGCCTAATATTATGAATGTAGGTAATCCTATATAAGCAGGACTCAATTGTACTGTGAGTCTGCTAATATATAGGAATATCAGAGGTGAGTTGTTATTATTATTGGTAGATGGAGCTCCGCTGTAAACAATGGATATTTACATGGAACCCTAAAATAGCACAGCAGCTGACCCTTATGGAGTTAACAAGGAGACAATCTGAACTCTCAATGGGTAAGTATGGTAACAGGAGATTTAGTAGGTTAAATTCAATACTGTTATGAGAGTCTTTTAGAATGCAGGATAGGCGTGTGCTGACACAGTCAAATTATAACAGTCATTACACATTCAGTTCATAGATAGAATCAATGTAAGAAAATTATACTTGCGCTATGGTCATAGGAGGTCTGAAGTCCTTGAGTAAGTAACCGTTACTTTGTATCATCAGAGGAATGGAGTCTTCAGTCAGCACACGCTGGTATCAGTTTACTTCCAAATAGAGTTCAGCGTTCAGTGTCTGCAGCGTCCTGTGTCTGTGTCCGGATGACGTCAGCGTGCTGTGTGTAGATCCGCAGCACACAGGTTGTGAGGAGATTTAGTTAGCGTTCTGCATATTTTTCTTATGATGTTTTGAATTGGAAAGCTTAGTTATAGCTTATTAGATTTGGCCAAAGTAGGAGAGTTTGAACAGTAAAGTTCCCTTTAGAGATAATAACTGAAAGGCTTCAATATTAGGAGTTTAGTATCCACACAGTTTCCTGGGAAGTCAGGATACTATACACTTGCAATTATCAAGCACTGGGTTGATGTCTAAGTCCCTCCTTTATAGAGTTTGCTGAAAGAGGATATCTGCTACTTAAAGGGACAGCAGATATGACAGATCCCCCCAGTCAGGACGCCTCCCCCCGAGACAACGCACTCGGTTTGTCAGGGTATCTTGCATGAAATTCAGAGAGAAGTTGAGGAGCATGAAGATCAGAGAAGGAAACCCATGAGTCCTCCTCAGGGCCATACCCCTTCCAATGAACCAAATATTCCACTTTCCTCCATCTGCATCGTGAATCAAGGATTTTTTCCACTTCATATTCATCCTGATCTGGTGCCACCACTGAGGTAGGGTCATCATCGGTTGTCAGGTCTTCCCTATGACCACGGTATAGCTTCAGGAGTGAGACATGGAAGGAAGGATGGATCTTGAGTGTGGAAGGGAGTTTCAGCATAACAGCATTGGGGTTGATAATTTTCATGATAGGATACGGACCAATGAATTGATTGGCCAGTTTTTTACAAGGAACAGTTAGTCTAAGATTCTTAGTGGAAAGTAGGACACGATCCCCAACTTTAAAGTTAGGTGGTGTACTCCTTTTTGGATCATAGTATCTTTTCTGTGTGGCCTTGGCTTCTTCTAGATGCTTTTTTAGGAGATGTAGTGAATCTTTGATGTTTTGGGTGAAGTCGGATACAGATGGGTTATTCGTTACCAACTCTCTCAGTGGTAAAGTTTTCGGATGGTAACCATAAGTGGTATAGAAAGGGGATGTTTTTGTGGATGCATTGGATGAATTATTATATGCGAATTCCGCCAATGGTAACCAATCCACCCAATCGTCCTGGAGGTGTGAGATGTAGCACCAGAGATATTGTTTGAGTGTTTGGTTGGTGCGTTCCGTCAAACCATTGGATTGAGGGTGGAAAGCAGTAGAGAGACGGGAGGATATATGCAAGATTCTACATAGTTCTTTCCAGAAGTTGGATGTAAATTGTGTTCCTCAGTCGGACACTATTGACTCTGGTAGGCCATGAAGCTTAACAGTGTGGGAAACAAATATTTTCGCCGTGGTAATAGCTGTTGGTAATGATTTTAGTGGTATGAAGTGAGATAACTTAGTGAGATGATCTATCACTACTAAGATGGTGGTGTATCCGTTAGAGGGTGGTAGATCTACTATAAAGTCCATGGCTATCATACTCCAAGGGACTTCAGGAACAGGCAAAGGACAGAGAAGACCAAACGGTTTATGATGGTCTTTTTTGTTTCTGGCACAGGTGTCACATTTATTTACATAGTTGTCTATATCTTGGTTTAAAAACGGCCACCAAAAAGATCGGTTGAGAAGCTCTCTAGTTTTTATGATTCCAGGGTGTCCGCTTAGAGGAGAATCATGAAAATGTTTGAGTAGATCTTCCCTTAGTAATGGGGGTATGTATGTTTTTCCTTTATAGGAATATAATCCTGTTCTAAGATCCTTTTCACAACAAGCCGGTATATCATTGTCAGACTGCATAGCTTTTGTTATCGCAGATAAGAAGGAAGTAGCTGATGCAACTATTTTGTGTGGTGGGATGAGATGTTTAATCTCTTGTTCTTCGAAGATAGGTTTAAGTGATTGGGAGAGGGCATCTGCCTTTATGTTCTTTGAGCCGGGTCTATAGGTGATAAGAAAGTCAAACCTGTCCAGGAACAAAGCCCAACGGACCTGTCTAGAAGACAGAGTCTTGTTGTTTTTCAGATACTGAAGGTTTTTGTGATCTGTGAATATATAAAAGGGTTTAGGGGTACCCTCGAGTAAATGCCTCCAATGTTCCAGAGCACATTTTATCGCAAGCAATTCTTTATCCCCCAAGGAGTAGTGTTGTTCAGCTTGTGTTAATGTTCTGGAATAAAATGCAACCGGATGGGATGTGGGATTGGTTAGGCTTTGTTGAGATAATACTGCTCCAATTCCAATGTTGGAGGCATCCACTTCTAGGGTATATTGATATTCAGGATGTGGAAGCTGTAAAATCGGGGCTGAAGAGAATTTATCTTTAAGTAATTGAAATGCATTTTGAGCTTCGTTGTTCCAAAGAAATTTTTGTTTTCCAGCTAGTCTGGTGAGAGGCTTAACAACTGTGGAGAAGTTCTTTATAAATCTTCTGTAGAAGTTTGCAAAACCCAGAAAGCGTTGCAAGGACTTTACAGAAGTAGGTGTGGTCCAATTCAGTATGGCAGACACTTTCTCGGGATCCATATTAATTCCTTTGGGTGAAATTATGTAACCCAGAAACTTTATAGTGTTTACGTGGAAACAACACTTCTCCATCTTGGCATAGAGTTTATGTTCGCGTAACCTAGCAAGAACCCATCTCACATGTTTGATATGATCAGATGTATTACTGGAATAGATTAGAATGTCATCTAAATAAATGACTACGCACACATCCATAAGGTCTTTGAATATATCATTTATAAAGTATTGGAATGTGGCTGGTGCATTCGTGAGGCCAAACGGCATAACATTATACTGAAACAACCCATATTGGGTTCTAAATGCTGTTTTCCATTCATCCCCACTCTTCATTCTTATAAGATTATACGCACCCTTGAGATCTAGTTTGGTGAATATCTTGGCATCACTTAGCCTTTCGAGAAGCTCAGGGATGAGAGGAAGGGGGTACCTATTCTTAATGGTTACGGAATTAAGTGCTCTGTAATCAATTATGGGTCTACGTGTGCCATCTTTATTAGTGACGAAGAATATGCCTGCCGCTGCTGAGGAGGTACTGGGTGAGATGAAGCCCTTACGTAAGTTTTCGTCTAGATACTCCCTCAGAAATTTTAACTCTTTTTGAGATAAGAGGAAAATCCTACCGAATGGAATGACTGCACCTGGTTTGGTATCAATAGGGCAGTCATATGGTCTATGAGGTGGTAGATTTTCAGCCTCTTTTAAATTGAAAACATCAGAAAAATCTGCATATACATGTGGTTGAGCCGGTTCCACATGATTGAATTGTACATACGGAAAGCATGTTGATAAGCAGTATGGAGAATCAAGTTTTATATTATTTTGAGACCAATCTATTCTAGGATTGTGTTTTTGCAGCCAGGGGTAACCCAGTATCAAAGGATAAATGGATCCGGGGATGATGTCATATGTAATATATTCTTTGTGACCTGATGATGTTGTGGTTAGGAGAGGGATGGTGTGGTGTGTAATTGGACCTTTTAAAAAATTTGAACCATCAATAACTTTGACATACACAGGACTATCTTTCAACACACAGGGTATTTTATTTACAGTGACTATGTTCTTGTCAATGAACATTCCGAAAGCACCGGAGTCAATCATAGCCTCGCTCTGGTAGAGGTGTTGATCCCACTGTAAAGACATAGGTATAGTTAGTTGGGTGTGTTTTTTAGGGGAGAGATTGATAGATATGGGGTAATTCTTACCCTTCTTTTGACGGCTCAGCAAAGGACATTCGGATACTATATGGTCCTTACTAGCGCAATACATGCATAAATTCGCCAGGCGGCGTCTTGATTTCTCCTCTTGAGACAAAGGACCCTTGAGTGTTCCAATTTCCATAGCTATAGCAGATGTGGTGGGTTTTTCAACATGTGGGGGATAATATTTCTTGTTGTAGGATTCTGGATTTTGTCTCTCAAGTTTTCTTTCCCTGTGACGACGGTCCATTGAGATGCAGATCTTTATTAATGCTTCCAGGGTGTCAGGGAGTTCTATTCTTGAAAGTTCGTCTTTTAGATGTTCTGATAAACCCAGCCTGAACTGATTCTTCAGGCTGACAGCATTCCATTGAGAGTCTGTGGCCCAGAGTTGAAACTCAGCTATATAGTCTTCCACAGCTCTTTTGCCTTGCTTTAAAGACCTTAGATTATGTTCTGCTGTACTTTGTTTGTTTGTATCCTCATATAGGGAGGACATGGCTGTGAAGAAATTATCCAAGGAATCCAGTATGGGATCTCCGGATTCAAAGAACCTGCCCGCCCAAGCTCTAGGTTCTCCACTCAGATAAGATATTGTTGTACACACTTTGATGCGCTGTGTACAGTATGTTTTAGGTTTCATGCTATACAATAATAAACATGAGTTTTTAAACTCTCTGTATTTTGCACGAACCCCTGAAAAAGGGTGAGGAGGGTTAATTTGAGGTTCTGGATGATCAGTTGCTTTAGGAGTGAAGTAACCATTCATTAGTCTTTTGAGAGTATTATTCTCAGTTTGCAATTCAGTTAACCCCTGTGCAAGCAACTCCACCTTCTGGTTCAGAGTACTTATTTCGTTAGTCATTTGGGCTGGATCCATTTGACTTTTAAATTTTGAGGCTTGATAATTCTGCAATATTCCCTAATATATATGTTGCCTAATATTATGAATGTAGGTAATCCTATATAAGCAGGACTCAATTGTACTGTGAGTCTGCTAATATATAGGAATATCAGAGGTGAGTTGTTATTATTATTGGTAGATGGAGCTCCGCTGTAAACAATGGATATTTACATGGAACCCTAAAATAGCACAGCAGCTGACCCTTATGGAGTTAACAAGGAGACAATCTGAACTCTCAATGGGTAAGTATGGTAACAGGAGATTTAGTAGGTTAAATTCAATACTGTTATGAGAGTCTTTTAGAATGCAGGATAGGCGTGTGCTGACACAGTCAAATTATAGCAGTGATTACACATTCAGTTCATAGATAGAATCAATGTAAGAAAATTATATTTGCGCTATGGTCATAGGAGGTCTGAAGTCCTTGAGTAAGTAACCGTTACTTTGTATCATCAGAGGAATGGAGTCTTCAGTCAGCACACGCTGGTATCAGTTTACTTCCAAACAGAGTTCAGCATTCAGTGTCTGCAGCGTCCTGTGTCTGTGTCCGGATGACATCAGCGTGCTGTGTGTAGATCCGCAGCACACAGGTTGTGAGGAGATTTAGTTAGCGTTCTGCTTATTTTTCTTATGATGTTTTGAATTGGAAAGCTTAGTTATAGCTTATTAGATTTGGCCAAAGTAGGAGAGTTTGAACAGTAAAGTTCCCTTTAGAGATAATAACTGAAAGGCTTCAATATTAGGAGTTTAGTATCCACAGAGTTTCCTGGGAAGTCAGGATACTATACACTTGCAATTATCAAGCACTGGGTTGATGTCTAAGTCCCTCCTTTATAGAGTTTGCTGAAAGAGGATATCTGCTACTTAAAGGGACAGCAGATATGACACAGGCAGTGTTTCAGCCACAGAAAGGCAATCCAGCAGTGCAGGGGTTAACCAGTAGAATGGTCAGAGAAAGGCAGAGTTCGGCAACAGAAAGGCAATCCAGCAGTTCAGGGGTTGACCAGTAGAATGGTCAGAGGTCAGCAACCATAAGCAACAGAAAGGCAATCCAGCAATTCAGTGGTAAACCAGTAGAATGGTCAGGAACAGGCAGAGGTCAGCAACAATAAAGTAAAACCAGCAGTTCAGCAGTTCAGGGGTAAACCAGTAGAATGGTCAGGAACAGGCAGCGGTCAGCAACAAAAAGGCAATCAGCAGTTCAGGGGTTAAGCAACAGAGTAGTCTTGAAACAGGCATAGTTCAGTAACAATAAGGCAAACAGCAGTTCAGGGGTTAAGCAATAGAGTAGTCTTGAAACAGGCAGAGTTCAGAACGATAAGCCAATATGCAGTTCAAGTAGAAAAATATAAGCACCCAGGAGCACACACAGTAATGCTTATACTTGGGCAAAGTGCATAAAGTGAGAGGTACTTACATAGGCGCAGGTTCGCACCAAGAACATTAAACAGGAGAGAGGCATCAGAGACCAGAAGTGGCATGCGACTATGACGTCATCGCCACAACAACAGCCACAACCATGGCAACGGCCGACGGAGCAGCGTGACAAGCCCTGTGTAAAACAGTGCAACATTTTGTTTTTATGAAAAACAAACTAAAGCAGAGGACTGCGTTATAACTGTCAGCAAGAAAATGCAAAAAAATAAATATTTTCTTTATGTATTAAAATATTTTAATCAGTAAGGGACTAAAAAATAAGTTATTTGGGCTAGCATAATATTAGTAGTTAACTTGCAACACAGGGGTTTATATATAAGCAAAGATAGGTGTCAAATTTTCCCCCAGTTTTTATCCATAAGAAACACTAATTTATGTACAGTATTATAAATCCAATTTTACTTTGCAAAGCTAAATGAGGCATATATATATATTTTTTACATTAAGAACACTCAGCAGTATTATTCTATTTCAGAAGAAAACAATTTTAACCATTTTTGCAGGAGTTTTGGAATTCTCTAATTATCCAGGGCTGAGCTCTTAAAAACAAACACCTAGATTACGAGTCAGTGTGAGAGATCCCAACGCTGCTTTTTAATGCCCGCTGGTATTACAAGTCTGGCAGGTACAGGTGTACCACTCACTTTTTTTTCCGCGACTCGAGCATACAGCAAATCCCTTTACATCAATTGCGTATCCTATCTTTTCAATGGGATTTTCCTAATGCCGGTATTACGAGTCTTGGAAAAAGTGAGCGGTACACCCTCTCCTGTCAAGACTGATACCGCATTTAAAAGTCAGTAGTTAAGAGTTTTATGGGCTAACGCCGTAACATAAAACTCTTAACTAAAGTTCTAAAAAGTACACTAACACCCATAAACTACCTATTAACCTCTTAACCAAGGCCCCCCCCGCACATCGCAAACACTTAAATACATTTTTAACCCCTAATCTGCCAACCGGACATCGCCGCCACTGTAATAAATATATTAACCCTTAAACCGCCGCACTCCCGCATCGCAAACACTAGTTACATTTTATTAAACCCTAATCTGCCATCCCTAGCATCGCCGACACCTACCTACATTTATTAACCCCTAATCTGCCGTCCTTAACGTCGCCGCCACTATACTAAAGTTATTAACCCCTAAATCTAAGTCTAACCTTAACCCTAACACCCCCCTAACTTTAATATAATTTAAAATAATCTAAATAAAATTACTACAATTAACTAAATTATTCCTACTTAAAACTAAATACTTACCTATAAATAAACCCTAAGCTAGCTACAATATAACTAATAATTACATTGTAGCTAGCTTAGGGTTTATTTTTATTTTACAGGCAACTTTGTATTTATTTTAACTAGGTAGAATAGTTATTAAATAGTTATTAAATATTTAATAGCTTCCTAGTTAAAATAAGTACAAATTTACCTGTAAAATAAACCCTAACCTAAGTTACAATTACACCTAACATTACACTATAATTAAATTAATTCCCTAAACTAACTACAATTAATTACAATTAAATTAAATAAACTAAAGTACGAAAAAAAAACCCACTAAATTACAGAAAATAATAAAATAATTACAAGAATTTTAAACTAATTACACTTACTCTAATCCCCCTAATAAAATAAAAAAGCCCCCCAAAATAAAAAAAAATCCCTACCCTATACTAAATTACAAATAGCCCTTAAAAGGGCCTTTTGCAGGGCATTGTCCCAAAGTAATCAGCTCTTTTACCTGTAAAAAAAAATACAATCCCCCTCAACATTAAAACCCACCACCTACACACCCAACCCTACTCTAAAACCCACTCAATCCCCCCTTAATAAAACCTAACACTAACCCCTTGAAGATCACCCTACCTTGAGACGTCTTCACCCAACTGGGCAGAAGTGGTCCTCCAGACGGCCAGAAGTCTTCAACCGATCCGGGCAAAAGAGGACCTCCAGACGGGCAGAATTTAAACTGCCAGATTACAAGTTGAGTGCAAAATATTGCTTCCGCGAAATCGATATTTGGGCTCAACTTAGTAATACCAGTGGACACAAATGTGCGCTGGTATTACAAGTGAGGTGCAATGCAAGCGCAACCTCGAGTTCACATTGCATGGAAGAATTGCGCTAATGAGAGCGCTTCTATAGCCTCCAATGAGAGACTCGTTCTCATGCCATGAGACATGGCACGAGAACTAGTGCAGCGAAAGGGGTAAGTCGCGCAGCGATGGGCAGCAAATATAAATATATATATGTATATCAGTCTGATTCCACCTAATAAGGTCAGTCCAGTCCCAAAATACCAGCGAATTATCCTTTGAACAAAGAAATTGGCATCCACAGATGACCATTTCAGCCTCCTTTGGGCCTTGTCAGTGAGGTGCAGAGATATCCTCTAGGCACATTGGGCAAGGAGTCCATGTCTGGTTCTCTGTCACTTTCCTCAGGGTAATAATACAAATACATAAAGAAAGAGAAGAAATCTGCCAGGAATTAACCACTCAGTGGCTTGTAATATGGTCCGGTTACCACCTGTGAGTAGCTTCTTTTAGCCGATTTGTGCTTTTCACAGAAGTACATAATGAAACTGAAGCAATCTGCTAGGAACAATCAGCATTTCAGTGGCTTGTAATATGGTCCAGTTACCACCTGGAAGTAGCTTCTTTTAGCTGATTTGTGCTTTTCACAGAGGAGAATTTTCTTGAACTATATCAGTTGATCCCGCTTAAGAAGGTCAGTCCTGCCTCACAATACCAGGCAGTTCTTCTCTCAACCTGGGAAATGGCAACCCCAGATGATCTTTAGGCCTTCTTTGGGCTTCATCAGTAAGATGCAGCCACATCCTTCTAGGTACATTAAGTAAGAGGTCCACGTCTGGTTTCCCTCATCACCCGTAGGGATACTTTTCCTAGGGCTATAATACAAGTAGATAAAGAAACTGAAGCAATCTGCTAGGAACAATCAACAACTCAGTGGCTTGTTCTATGGTCCGATTACCACCTGGGAGTAGCTTCTTTTAGCTGATTTGTGTTTTTCCCAGAGGAGAACTTTCCTGAAGTATATCAGTCTGACCACGCATAATAATGTCAGTCCAGCCCCGAAATACCATGCAATTCTCCTCTGAAACACAAATATGGCAACTCCAGACAATTACTTGGGCCTCGTCAGTGAGGTGCAGCCACATATCTCTAGGAACATTGTGCAAGGAGTCCACCTCTGGTTTCCCCATCACCCTTAGAGATACTTTCCCCAGGGTTATAATATACAGTAAATATGTAAAGAAAGAGAAGCAATCTGCCAAAAAGATAAATAAAGAGGCTGCTTCCAGATGGTAACTCACCATATAACAAGCTATTGAGCTGATGTTTGTTCCAGGTTGAACGCTTCTCTTTATGTTTGTAATTCCTTTTATTTATCCCATGCGTAATTTAGACAATTTGATTAAACAATGGAACTATTTATGCATTAGAATACAATAGAGAAAAAGATGCCAAAACACATGAATTGAGCTTAAAGTTTACACCTGGTACACTGTGATGGATTTGAACAGGCCATAGTGTTTCTATTTTATTAAAACCACATTTTGATTTCAAGTAGAAGTACTGTTGTAGCATTTTAAACAATAACTGCTATATACAAAAGTGTTCACAGAAATGTTTGTAAGGGAGAGCAAAAATAAGTAAAATATCAACAGGTACAGAAGGATAGAGCTATTAAAGAGACATGAAACTCACATGTCGAAGCACTTGAAAGTGATGCAGGAGAGCTGTAAAAAGCTAACTAAATAATATCACCTGAATATCTCTATGTAAAAAAGGAAGATATTTTACCTCAGACTTTAAGTAGTCAGTCAGGATGCTTGTCCCAGGCATTGCAAGGGAGTGTACATCTGTCATGTGCTGGCACAGTCATGTTATTTCAGTGAACTCTCATAAGATTACAGCTAAGGCAAAGAATTACCTCATCACTTGCAGCTGGACAGCAGCGGAAGTATAACTGTTTACACAGCACTTACTCTGGTGAGTTTAAGAAATGTTGAGGTAAAATATCTCCCTTTTTTACATAAAGATGTTGAGGTGATATTTTCTTGTCAGCTTTTTACATTTATACTGCATCACTTTCAAGTGATTTAGCAAATGAGCGTTGTGTCCCTTTAACTCTACAAATGAGCTGTACATTATTTTAAAAAATTGCTTTTTTTCTGCCAGTTTTTTACATCTATCCAGCTAAAATATTTGCATAGGAAACACCAATATTTAATGTGTCTCCCATTCTTGTGACGTGTTTAAATATGTCATAAACTTATTGATCTCTCTTCTCTTTCCCTCTTCTCCCTTTCTCTCTTCTCTCTCTTTTCTCTCTTCTCTCACGTATTTCAAATTAAAAGTAAATCTTTTGCATGCAAGCGAAACCTGGCACGTGTTAACTAAATGACTTTGGATATTGTGACCATGTTAACTTATTCTCCCAATAGACTTCAATGGAGTGCATAACATATTAAATCCACAGCTCTATACCCGACACCATATTAAACCCACACACTATACCCATCAGGAATTATTAATATTTCACGTTCCAATGCTCTTCACATACAGGAAATTTTTTATTTATATATATATATATATATATATATATATATATATACTGTACTATATATATGAACAATGCAATATTTTCCCTTAAAAGGCACATATGAAGCACTTTAGACGGAGCAATATAAAAATCATACCTTTATTGAATCGTGTAAAACCACAGCGTTCACAAACTCAGTGATTACCAGGAGACACAGGTGCTAACGGAGGGTGATGTCAACTGATTCATTTCACGCCTTACTGGTGCTTTGTCAAAGATGTGTAATGGGAGGTGTGTTGGCTATTTATAATCCTATTGGATTACGGACCGCCTCCCTACTACATTGGAAATCACCTGTATTTACGTATCACAGTGTGTAGCAAATATGCAAAACAATTAAACATTGTTAAAAACACTATTTGCTATATTACGAGTTTTGCGTTAGGGTTAAAAAGCAGCGTTGAGAGATCCCAACGCTGCTTTTTTCCTAACGCTGGTATTACGAGTCTTGCATTTACAGGTGTACCGCTCATTTTTTCCGCATCTCGAACATACCGCAAATCCACTTACGTAAATTGCGTGTCCCATATTTTCAATGGGACTTGCATAACGCCGCTATTACGAGTCTTGGAAAAAGTGAGCGGTAGAACCTCTCCTGTCAAGACTCGTACCGCATTTGAAAGTCAGTAGTTAAGAGTTTTATGTGCTAACGCCGTAACATAAAACTCTTAACTAAAGTGCTAAAAAGTACACTAACACCCATAAACTACCTATTAACCCCTAAACTGATCCCCCCACATCGCAAACACTTAAATAAATTTCTTAACCCCTAATCTGCCGACCGGACATCGCCGCCACTTTAATAAATATATTAACCCCTAAATCGTCGCAATCCCGCCTCGCAAATATTAGTTACATTTAATAACCCCTAATCTGCCATCCCTAACATCACCAACACCTTCCTACATTTATTAACCCCTAATCTGCCGTCCCCAGTGTCGCCGCCACTATATTAAATGTATTAACCACTAAACCTAAGTCTAACCCTAACCCTAACACCCCCCTAACTAAAATATAATTTAAATAAATCTAAATAAAATTAATACAATTAAATAAATTATTCCTATTTAAAACTAAATACTTACCTATAAAATAAACCCTAAACTAGCTACAATATAACTAATAGTTATATTGTAGCTAGTTTAGAGTTTATTTTTATTTCACAGGCAACTTTGTATTTATTTTAACTAGGTATAATAGTGATTAAATATTTATTAACTATTTAATAGCTACCTAGGTAAAATAAATACAAATTGACCTGTAAAATAAAAATAAACCTAAGTTGCAATTACACGTAACACTACACTATAATTAAATTAATTCCCTAAACTAACTACAATTAAATACAATTAAATACAATTATCTAAATTATGAAAAACAAACACAAAATTACAGAAAATAATAAAATAATTACAATTTTTTAAACTAATTACACCTAATCTAATCCCCCTAATAAAATAAAAAAGCCCCCCAAGATAATTAAAATCCCTACCCTGTACTAAATTACAAATAGCCCTTAAAAGGGCTTTTTGCAGGGCATTGCCCCAAAGTAATCAGCTCTTTTACCTGTAAAAAAAAATACAATACCCCCCAACATTAAAACCCAACACCCACACACCCAACCCTACTCTAAAACCCACCCAATCCCCCTTCATAAAACTTTACACTAACCCCTTGAAGATCACAATACCTTGAGACTTCTTCACCCAACCGGGCAGAAGTGGTCCTCCAGATGGCCAGAAGTCTTCATCCTATCCGGGCAGAAGAGGTCCTCCAGACAGCTAGAAGTCTTCATCCAGACGGCATCTTCTATCTTCATCCATCCGAAGCGGAGCGGTTCCATCTTCAAGACATCCGACGTGGAGCATCCTCTTCCTTCCGACGACTAACATTAAATGACGGTACCTTTAAATGATGTCATCCATGATGGTGTCCCTTGAATTCCGATCAGAATCAGAATTCTATCAGCCAATCGGAATTAAGGTAGAAAAAATCCTATTGGCTGATGCAATCAGCCAATAGGATTGAAATTCAATCCTATTGGCTGATCCAATGAACCATTAGGATTGAGCTCGCATTCTATTGGCTGATTGGAACAGCCAATAGAATGCAAGCTCAATCCTATTGGCTGATTGGATCAGCCAATAGGATTTTTTCTACCTTAATTCCGATTGGCTGATAGAATTCTATCAGCCAATCGGAATTGAAATTACGCCCTCTTGGATGACGTCACTTAAAGGTACCGTCATTTAGTGTTAGTCGTTGAAAGGAAGAGGATGCTCCGCATCGGATGTCTTGAACATGGACCCACTCTGCTCCGGATGGATGAAGATAGAAGATACCGTCTGGATGAAGACTTCTGGCCGTCTGGAGGACCTCTTCTGCCCGGATAGGATGAAGACTTCTGGCCATCTGGAGGACCACTTCTGCCTGGTTGGGTGAAGACATCTCAAGGTAGGGTGATCTTCAAGGGGTTAGTGTTAGGTTTTATTAAGGGGGGATTGGGTGGGTTTTAGAGTAGGGTTGGGTGTGTGGGTGGAGGGTTTTAATGTTGGGGGGTTATTGTATTTTTGTTTTACAGGTAAAAGAGTTGATTACTTTGGGCAATGCCCCGCAAAAAGCCCTCTTAGGGGCTTTTTGTAATTTAGTATAGGGTAGCGATTTTTATTATTTTGGGGGGCTTTTTAATTTTATAAGATTAGGTGTAATTAGTTTAAAAAAATTGAAATTATTTTATTATTTTCTGTAATTTAGTGGGGGGGGGGGGGGGGTTTCCGTAATTTAGATTATTGTATTTAATTGTAGTTAGTATAGGGAATTAATTTAATTATAGTGTAGTGTTAGGTGTAATTGTAACTTAGGTTTATTTTTATTTTACAGGTAAATTTGTATTTATTTTAGCTAGGTAGTTATTAAATAGTTAATAACTATTTAATAACTATTGTACCTAGTTAAAATAAATACAAAGTTGCGTGTAAAATAAAAATAAACCCTAAGCTAGCTACAATGTAACTATTAGTTATATTGTAGCTAGCGTAGGGTTTATTTTATAATAGGTAAGTATTTTGTTTTAAATAGGAATAATTTAGTTAATTAAAGTTATTTTATTTAGATTATTTTAAATTATATTTGTTAGGGTGTGTTAGGGTTAGGGTTAGACTTAGGTTTAGGGGTTAATATATTTATTATAGTGGTGGCGACGTTTGCGGCGGCAGATTAGGAGTTAATATGTGTAGTTAGGTGGCGGCGAAATTGGGGGCGGAAGAGTAGGGGTTAATAAATAAAATGTAGGGTTCGGCGATGTTGGGGGCAGCAGATTAGGGGTTCATAAGTATAATGTAGGTGTCGGCGGTGTCCGGAGCGGCAGATTAGGGGTTAATAATTATAATGCATGTGTTGGCGATGTCGGGGACGGCAGATTAGGGGTTAATAAGTGTAATATTAGGGGTGTTTAGACTCGGAGTTCATGTTAGGGTGTTAGGTGTAGACATAAAAAGTGTTTCCCCATAGGAATCAATGGGACTGTGTTAGGAGATGAACGCTGCTTTTTTTTTTTTTTTTTCAGCCGAATCTGCCCCATTGATTCCTTTTGGGAAATCGTGCATGAGCACGTTTAGCCAGCTCACAGCTACCGTAAGCAGCGCTGGTAATGAGGTGAGATGTGGAGCTAAATTTTGCTCTCCGCTCACTTTTCTGCGGCTAACGCCGGGTTTGTAAATACCCGTAATACCAGCGTTGTTTGTAGGTGAGCTGTGAGCTGAAACTGCTCGTTAGCCCCGCAAGCCTTACAGACAAAAACTCATAATCTAGCCGTATGTATGTTGAAATTTATGTAGCGGCTTAAAATTATACAACCAAACAAACTAGTGTCCAGTAATATATACTATGTCTCATTACATATTGGCAGAGGCTTGCTGAGCAGTAATAACTATATGATATCAAGTCATACATTGCATATTACACTACAGCACCATTATTTGAACTGCTAAGTATATATGTATTTAGCCCATACATATACCTGTATATATATTCATATAATAGGTATAGATATTACAATAAATTGCTCAGGTCGATCAGTGTCAGACTAGGATCCGCTTTCATAATAACAACATAACTACATAAAATTAAAACACAATTTCACACCAATCTTGTGCATACAAACTGAATGTTTAACCATGCTAATATTTGTATGCTTTACTTCTACCTTGTAAGCAACAGCCGTACACCAGCTTGTAGTATTTTATCTGTTTCGTTCACTGATATTTTTACCACTTAAGGATATTGTAGAAACTCTATTTTTTTAGAGGTAAGGAGAATTTATTTGGAAAAGTTTATTGTATGCCAATTGGGTCATTCATTTAGTTGGCAGGAATATGATGGAAAATTGGGACGGATATTAAAAATACCGAGCTTAGTTGCCCTGTTAAATGTCAATGTCCCATCTGGAATTTATACCTTTGGGTTCTTTTGTCCCTAACTTAAATATCCATTGCGCTTCCCTATCTAACAAATTTCTAAATCTATCTCCCCCTCTATTGTTTAAAGGTACAAAGTCAATTGCCTAAAATTTAAAGGATTTTTTGTTTTCAGCAATGTTACCATGTTTGAAATAATGTTTAGCAATAGGGGTTTTTGGAAGATCTTGTTCAAGAGAAGTGAGGTGCTCACGAATTCTATCTTTTAGGAAGTGACTGATACACCCTGTACATTGTTGTTTACAAACTTGACAAGTAATCAGATAAATAGTATATTCAGAGCAACAGTCTAGTCTATAGCGTATATTATAACTTTTGTTAGTGGTTGTGGAGGTGAATGTATCACCTACAGTACAATGTTGACATACATTGCAAGGGTGCTTTCCACACTTAAAAAAAAAAACTTTTTTTAGACAGCCATGTTTCTTTTGAAGTTTTGTTGGTGTTTTTGTAAACATTATGGGGCCCATTTAACAAGCTCCGTAGGGAGCTTGTGGGCCCATGTTTCTGGCGAGTCTTCAGACTCGCCAGAAACACAAGTTATGGAGCTGCGGTCTAAAGAGGAATCGCCAGAAATCAACCCGATCGAGTACAATCTGGTTGATTGACACCCCCTGCTGGCGGCCCACTGGCCGCGAGTCTGCAGGGGGCGGCGTTGCACCAGCAGCTCTTGTGAGCTGCTGGGGCAATGCTGAATACGGAGAGCGTATTGCTCTCCACATTCAGCGAGGTCTTGTGGACCTGATCCGCAGTGTCGGATCAGGTCCGCAAGACCTTTCTTAAATAGGGGCCATTGAGTAACTTTGGTTCCTATTGTGGGGACTTTCTAGATACAAATGTAATGCCATTATCTAGGCACTCATTTAATTTGTTGTCTAGTCTAAGTACTTCTAAATTTCTATTCACAGTATTTTTTATTTGATTAAATTGGTTACTATACTGAGTAACAAAAACTGTACTGTTTTCCTTATATTTAGAAGTATTCATTATATTTAATTAAGTAGCTTTGTTTTTCTTTTTATCCTTATTGGTACTTTTTTTCAATAGGTCTTTTCGTTTGAATTTTGATATCTCTGTTCTAAGGGACATAAGTGTTTTTCTATCATAGCCCCTTTGTGTAAGTCTGTTTACTAGTTTAAGTAAATGTACATAATAGTCTTTGTCCTCTGTGCAAATCCTTCTAATCCTAATTAGTTGACCTTTTGGTATCCCTTTTTTCATATGTTGGGAATGACAGGAATCTGCCCTTAAGATTGTATTCCCAGATATATCTTTTCTATATAATTCGATGCAGATCTTGCCTTGTTCTGCCTTTAAAGTAATATCCAAATAATCAACTTTAGTCTTCTCAATCTGAAAAGTCAATTTCAAGTTTAAATTGTTGTTAAAAAATTTAACAAACTGTTGAGCTTGTTCATTGGTCCCACGCCAGACAAACAGAAGATCATCCATATATCTGGCGTAAAACTCAATGAATCCACCAAACCTATTTTCCTGACCAAAAATGTATGTAGCATCGAACCATCCTAAAAACAAATTGGCATAAGAGGGGGCAAATTTTGCCTCCATTGCCGTGCCACATGTTTGAAGGAAAAATTCAGAATTAAACAAAAAGAAATTGTGAGTTAAAGGGACACTGAACCCAATTTTTAGATATAGCATGACATTTTAAGCAACATTCTAATTTTCTCCTATTATCAATTTTTATTCGTTCTCTTGCTATCTTTATTTTAAAAGCAGGAATGTAAATCTTACTAGCCAGCCCATTTTAGGTTCAGCACTATGGATAGTGCTTGCTTATTGGAGGCTTACATTTACCCACCAATAAGCAGGCATAACCCAGGTTCTCAACCAAAAATGGGCCAGCTCCTATGCATCACATTCCTGCTTTTTAAATAAAGATAGCAAGAGAACAAAGAAAAATTTATAATAGGAGTAAATCAGAAAGTTGCTTAAAATCGCATGCTCTATCTGAATCATGAAAGAAAATTTTTTGGTTTAGTGTCCCTTTAAGAGAAACCTTAGTGCTACTAATATAAAATCAATCAATTCACTCAAAAAGGTGCTTTTCAGTAATAAATTATATTCAACTGTTTTCAATCCCAAATCATGTGGGATACATGAATATAAGGACGTTACGTCCACTGTAAGCCACATGTTACTCTCACTCCAGCTTTTATCCTCAGGTTTTTGTAGTACATGGGTTGTAATTTTGAGGTAGACCAGGAGTGACTGTACATAGGGCTGGAGAATAGTATCTACCCATTCTCCCAATCTCTCTCCAAGAGTCCCCACCCCGACACAATTGGCCTCCCTGGAGGAGAGGCCGGGTCTTTGTGGATCTTGGGAACAATCCTGAAGTTCGCAATGGTGGGTGTTGAATTATACAAATATTCATGCATTTTTTGATCAAGTATACCTAAATGTACTCCCCAGTATAGGAGTTTACCTAGGTCTCTTTGATATATAGGAGTTAGATCACTTTTTAATTTAGAGTAGGTGTTGGCTTCTTGTAGTTGTTTTATTACTTCTGAGTAGTAGTCTTGTTTGTTTTGTATAACTATAGACCCTCCCTTATCTGATTGGGTGATAGCTATATTGTCATTCTTTTGAAGATTGTCTAAGGCTACCTTTTGTTTCCTCGTCAAGTTAAATTTCCTACTTTTAGTTGGATTGTGTTTTAATGATTCATGTAAATGTATTAGTTCTCTGTGAGTTTTCTCTTGAAACAAATCAATATATTGATTTCTAGATTGTATAGGGTAAAAAGTAATTTTCTGTTTGAGTGTTTTGTTATATTTTTTTGTGTGTCAGTAAATTCTCAAGTTCTCTAGTTGTCTCTGCTCCCAGAGTCTCCAGTACATTGGCAGTTTGTAAATCTGCAATTGTAAACTCATTATTTATTTGTCTGTGAGACTCTGTCAGCTGAGACTCATGATCGAGCAAATTCTCAGTAGTAGTCATTACTGATTCAGTTGTAAAATTAGTGTCTGTATTTATGTTAGTATCTAGATTTACATTAGTATTACTTGTTGGTTCTAGAACATGGATAGTGTTAAAGTGGCGTTTTAGTACAATCTTTCTAACAAAACAGTTCACATCAGTAATAGTGCGGAATAGGTCAAAGTCAGTGGAGGGAGCAAAACCCAGTCCTTTACTCAGGACTTTTTGTTCTTCTTGGGTAAGCATATGGGAAGATATATTTATTACTGTCCGTATCTCGTTGACATCTTCTTCTTGACCACTTATTCTGTTATTTTCCACTTTTTTTGATGGTTGTTGTACCTCCTCCTTGTTCTTAGCTTTATGCAATAATTTTGCATTAACTCCCACACTAGTTTTCGGTCTGGCTCCCAATTCATTCTGGTCTTCTTGTTGTACATCTTCCTCTGAGGTTGCCGAGCTTTCAGGTGACCCTTCTTTGGGGGTTGAAGTGACTTCACTCCTTACTGAAAAGTTGGAATCCGAAAAGCTTACTCTTCTTGTGTCCAAACCTTGATTTTTCTTTTTCTGCTATTTCTTGTTTTTATTCTTATTATTTTTATTTTGGTGTTGTTTTTCAGAGGGCCTAGATGATGCTGTGCTCCAGTTGTATACCATATTTAGGGAATAGTCCAGTTTGTCTCTCAACATCTTGTTGTCTTTTCTGGATACTAAATTTTGTTCTACATCATCAAGATGTTCCTTAAGCTCTGTATCAAAGCTACCATATTTCGGATGCTCCTGCATGGGTTGCAGTTTCTTCTGTAACTCTCTGATTTCATTAAGTATCTTCTCCCTCTTGTTTGTTCTGTTAGTCTTTAACTTATTCATACGTTTTAGAGAACATTTACTTAGAATTTTGTGCCACTCATTCAAAAACTCATTTTCCTCTTCTTTATCCACATTGGGAAATTTCTTTAGTTTCAATCCATGTGGTATTATGGCTGATTTTATGTATTTGTCAAGGTAGATTAACTCATACCAGAGCTTTAATTCTTTAACTCTGAGATTCTCCATTGTAAGGAACTGGTTTGTATCTGATCGGGTGTGAGCTCCTCCCTGTGCTCCTGGTATGTCATTTTTTGACTGAACATATCCTCCAGTGCTGTCCATTGTGCCATTTTATTATTTATTTATTAATTTCAAATACAAAGGTAGTCCATTTATAGTTCAGGTATTCTTGGCCTATGTTTGTGTGCAAAGCGAAGAAGTCTCTATTTACACCAGTGTGTCTTCAGTGTTATTGAGACCATAAGTACCTGTGCAAATTCAGGGTAAACAGTCTCTGTTAGTAACAAGGTGTCCACCTCATCAGTGGATACAAACACCAATCTTTAGTACATATGTCCATCCAGAAAGGTAGAAACAGGTAACATCAACAACAGTTAGCATCAATCACTTGATGATATATTAGCATATTTGCATACTCCATTATAAAGCATACTATCATTCTTATATACTTAAATGATGCAGAAATCCTGAAGATCAATCTTCGTACAATTAAATCCTCACTTGTCACTGCAGTCCTGTGCTCTCTGAGACACTGATTATTGCAAAAGCTGAAGATGAGTGCACAGAAGTAAGAAGCAGAAACTCAAGGTTGTATCAGCGTCTCTCCCGATACATGACAGACCAATAAAACTGGAAGTTTGCAGTCTAAATATAAACAATGCAATAATTTCCCTTAGAAGGTGTGCAAGCTTGGTGAGGTGAAGTAAAGTTCATACTTGAAGGCACATATGAAAACCATACCTTTATTGAATCATGTAAAACCACAGCATTCACAAACTTAGTGATTACCAGGAGATACAGGTGCTAACGGAGGGTGACGTCATCTGACGCATTTCGCGCCTTACTGGAGCTTTGTCAAAGATGTGTAATGGGAGGTGTGTTGGTTACTTATAATCCTATTGGATTACAGACCACCTCCCTACTACATTGGAAATCACCTGTATTTACGTATCACAGTGTGTATAGCAAATATGCAAAACAATTAAACATTGTTAAAAACACTATGTATGTTGAAACTTATGTAGCGGCTTAAAATTATACAACCAAACAAACTAGTGTCCAGTAATATATAATATGTCTCATTACATATTGGCAGAGGCTTGCTGAGCAGTAATAACTATACGATATCAAGTCATACATTGCATATTAAACTACAGCACCATTATTTGAACTGCTAAGTATATATGTATATAGGCCATACATATACCTGTATATATATTCATATAATAGGTATAGATATATATTTTACATTAACATTATTTATATATATATATATATATATATATATATATATATATATATATATATATATATATATATGGAAAGAACATTGTAATGTAAAATATGAGTATCCCATTTCGGGTGCGTAAGACTGTCGGGTTAGCGCAAAATAATTAGTTTTCTAATTAAGTAAATATTAAATATTTTTAAAAAAAGATAATAAACATATTAATAATGATTATTATTAATATTTATTAATCACGGCATACGCAGGATTGGTCACTTTATTTTCCTACTTTAGGAGGTTTTAGGATGTGTAAAAGGAAATATTGTAAGATATTGGAGAAATCCCATGAGGTCACAATAAATTAAGATGTGAACTCAGCACTAGTTTTTTTTTCATTACACAGATAACAGTAAAAAGAGCAGTGCTGTATCACAGCGCACCCTGGTGAGCTGAAGACATTTTGATGTAAAATATTTTCCTTTTTTTACTTAAAGATGTTCATATGTTATTCTCTTATCATCTTTTTACAGTTATGCTTTGATTTAGCTATGGGTCACATTTCTCTTTAAAAATATTATGTTTTAATCCTTACTTTATAACATTGGAAATAGAACAGCATGGAATTAAACTTCATATAGGCTTATATATATTGTTCTGCAAAAATTCAGCAGATTATAAATGAAAAACATATTTTTACTGTATTCTGATGCATTTCAAACCTCTCGTTGTTAGTATGATGCATTCAGGCTTCTCTATTGCTGTATAATTCATGTACAAGGATTTTTGGGGGGAAAATAACAAAAAAGATTTTAAATACATATTTTGGAGTGTAGTCAATGAGACGAAACATTAGGTATTCGTGCACGTCCTCGAAATAAAAAAAACTTTATTAAATGATGCAAAATGCATATAAGCACATATGATTATTTTAAAAAAGCAATAAGGACCAGATTATGAGTGACGCACTGACAGTAACGCGCGAGCAATAACGGGTTTATTGTGTCGTATTACAAGTTGAAAGTAAACATGATCGCTTGAGCGCAATTGAAGTTAACGTGTGGCGAGATAGCTTTGATTAACTGTTTGTTCATATGTATTTATTTGTGTATGTATGTATTTACAGATATATGTACCCATATATACATATAAACACATAAATAGATATGTACACATTTTATATATATATGTATATATATGTATATATATATATATATATATATATATATATATATATATATACGTGCTTTGGAGCCCTTTGCAGTTAGGTAGATAAAAACATGTAAAAGCAGATTCATGCAATATTCTATTGCAGCAATGACAAACACACATTTTAGGCTAAGTGCTAAAAATAATAACTGAAGGATATTATTTCTCCTAGAAAGGGCAAGGATATGTTATTCCTCTAGGGTTGTAGGAACACCATTAAGTGCTTAGACTGTTACTTCTGAGAGGGTAAACAGGGGCAGAGAGAGAGAGAGATAGATTGGAGAGGAAAATTAAAAGTGGAGCAGAAGGTAGAGTTAAAGGGACATGAAACCCACATTTTTTATTTCATGATTTAGAAAGAGCATGCAATTTTTTTTATATATATTTTATTTTTATTAAGCATCAGGAGTTTTGTTACAACATAAATTCACATAAAAAAGGAAAATAAACAACAAGACCAGATCTTATGGTAACAAAGCCAAAACTTAAGTATAAAATAAAATAAAATGAAATCCTATTTTGGACGCTCAACAGATAATTCTACTTGAACCCTTTCTACTTCTTTCTTCTTATTTTCCTTCCCTTTTCTTTTAACTTGTCCACCTGATGCCCCTTTTGTGTTTTTCATTTTATATCTATTATACGAACTAAACAATATATCTTCTTCTGTTATATCATACAATTTATAGTTACTTTATAAAGATTAGATCGTAATGCCCATCAAGAAAGAAAAAAACAACACAAAAAAAAAAAAAAGGGGGGGGGGGGGAGAAAAAATTATCAATTCATCTATTTGTTGGCTGCAGGGGGTTACCAAGCTCCCAGAAGAACCAATTCCATATTTCTAAATGGATGGATCAAGTGTTCGACTTCGCTAGGAGGTAGGGCTTTAATAAAATCTGACCACTTGGAAAAGAAACTCCTCGCATCTTGGTCATTATGTAAATTGGTATCTAATTGTTCCATTATGCACTGTTTCTTCAAACAGTTTTTTACCTCTAAGATACTCGGGATTGCTCTCGATTTCCACTTCTTCAAAATTAAATATCTAACAGCGAGGATTACTAGAGTGACAATTTTAAGTTTATCCTGGGGGAGACCTAAGTCTTCCACAGGGAAAATTATATTTGAGGGAGATAATGTCAATGAAATAATACCCAGTGAATTAATAAGCCAGTACTGAATTTTTAGCCAGCAGTTTCTAATTTTTGGACAGTACCAAAACATATGGATGAGATTGGCCGAAGGGTATGAACATTTTGGACATTTGTTGAAGCTGAGACTTTGACATTTAGTTCCTTTCTCTGGGGAGAAATACGACATATGCAGTAGCTTAACATGCGCCTCCCTCCAGGTAGCCGAGAGAGTAGCGCATGAAATTGCTTTAATCGATAAAGTTACTATGGGGGTCACCCCTAGGTCTTCCGCTAGGGTTACTGCCCATTTAACCTGCATTTTTTCCAGCATTTATGGGCCTTTAAGGGAGATCAGTTTTTGATAAATATAAGAGATCGATGTTAGGCCGTTTTTAGCTAGTAAGAGCCAACTTTCAAGGACACCTAAAGACCAATCCCAACCAAAATCGTTTACTAGTTTAAGAGCAAAGTGTTGGGCTTGGAGATAGGCGAAGAAGTTTTTATTGGGGAGGTGGAAGTTCTCTTTAAGAGAGTCAAAAGCCCTGATACATCTATATTGAAAATCAAGTAATTGAGAGATGTTCGCAAGACCCAGGGATTCCCATTTGGTAAAAAGAGCGGATTGTATCCCAGCTTGGAATTGAGGGTTATTTAACAGAGGTATGTATCGTGAGACTCTATATTGGATATGTAACATAGTGCATATCTTTTTCCACATCTGGATTGGATTGTAGATAGACTTTATTTTTTTTTATCGGGAGGAATTATGTTGTTATTGCAGTGTAACAGGGCCGCTAGGGAGCATGGATAAGCTATGTTATTTTCAAGATCAAAACTTGTTACATAGTTAGCATTAGTTAGCCAATCTACCACCACTCTGGCCAGAAACGCTGCATTGTATAAGCGAATATCTGGTAAGGGGAGTCCCCCATACTCTATAGGAAGCATTAATTTGGACAAAGAAATCCTGGGTTTCTTACTCTGCCAGATGAAAGAGTGAAGTGCCGAGTTAAAGGATAAGATATCTTTTGTTTTCAGAATAAGCGGAGTGTTCTGGAGCACATACAAAATTTTGGGAAGAAGGGTCATTTTATAGAGTGCAATACGTCCTGACAGAGACAGAGGAAGTCCTTGCCAGTTTTTAAAGGCTTCTCTAGTTCTATTAAGTACCGGAGAGATGTTTAAGTCAAACCAGGCGTTGGGGTTGGGGGAAATCCAAATACCAAGGTACTTAAACGCGTCTTGAACTATACAAAATGGGATATTTGCACAAGAGTCTTTAGCATATTAAAATCGGAGCTATGCTGGCTCAAACATACTAAAGAGCATGCAATTTTAAACAACTTTCTAATTTACGTCTATTATCTATTTTGCTTCATTCTCTTAATATAATTTCCTGAAAAGCATATCAATATAGGCTTAGTAGCTGCTGATTGGTTGCTGCACATAGATGCCTCGTGTGATTGGCTCACCCATGCAATACTATTTCTTCAGCAAAGAATATCTAAATAATGAAGCAAATTAGATTATAGAAGTAAATTTGAATGTTGTTTAAAATTGTATTCTCTATCTGAACCATGAAAGAAAATTGTTGAGTTTAGTGTCCTTTTAAGAGAGAATGGAGAAAAAAGTGTAAAGTGTGTAAAGAGAAGATATGGCCTGAAAGATAAGGGAGAGGGTAAAAAGAGAGATTGAAGAGAGGAGGGTGGGTAGAAAGATAGTTAACATAAAGAAGGGAGAGATGACAATTATTAAAAGAAAATCTCCAGGTCTGCTATGACCTTCCATGACAGCCCACTCTCCACTCTCTCACTTCAACAATTTCCTTTTTCTATCTAGCTGTTGTCCTACCCAGAACCACAAAGTTGGTGTTTCTATCTGCTATGTACTTACTGTATGTAGTATTATTTAATTTGTTAAGGTATAAAATAAAAAATATTAAAAATGACTGCACAATAATGTGTTTCATAATGACTAAACATATGCAAAGAATGGGTGGAGTAGTGGGTGTGGTGTGGGCAGGTAGTGGGTAGGATCAGAACTGGTGAGTAACATTTTGGTCTGGCTAGCTTATGACATGAAACGTTGAGCCCTGTATATTAGTATATATTTATATATATATATATATATATATATATATATATATATATATATATATATATATTATATATATATATATATATATATTATATATATATATATATATATATATATATATATATATATATATATATATATATATTGGAACAATTTATATATATATTGTTCTATCAGATATATGTAGAAATATGTATCTATGAATAAATAGAAAGTATTATGCTATGTGAAGAACTTCTTGTTTTCAGATGTAGATCATGCCAAACCGGAAAACAACTTTCAAATCAATTATTGATAATAATGTAAAAAAAATAATACTTTTTTGAAAGTTAAAAGTGCCAAAAAATAGTAATTGAGCAAACATGCCCAGTATGTCCATCATGCCTACATACAGATGGCATACAAATGGTTTAGCAATGGTGAGGATGGATTCAGATTGCAATGGTTTAATCTCACACAATGTAAATTGTCATTTTCTTTACACAATGAACAGAGAGGTTAAATCAAAAGAACTTTACTGTAAACCTAATATGTGTGAAAGGGCTATTGTATATGTCATTTTCAGGTGGCTTTACAGTTTTTGTCCTCATAACAATACTTAAAAGGACAGTCTAGTAAAAATTAAACTTTCATGATTTCAATAGGACATGCAATTTTAAACAACTTTCCAATTTACTTTTCCCATCAAATTTGCTATGCTCTCTTGTTATTCTTTGTGGAAAGCTAAACCTAGGTAGGCTCATATGCTAATTTCTAAGCTGTTGAACTGCCTCTTATCTCAGTGCATTTTGACAGTTTTTGACAGTTAGACACTGCTAGTTCATGTGCGTCATAGAGATAACACTGTACTCACTCCCGTGAAGTTATATAAGAGTCAGCACTGATAGGCTAAAATTTATGTCTGTCAAAAGAACTGAGATAAGGGGACAGTCTGCAGAGGCTTAGAAATAAGGTTATCACAGAGGTAAAAAAATTATTAATATAACAGTGTTGGTTATGCAAAACCGTGGAATGGGTAATAAAGGGATTATCTATCTTTTTAAACAATATCAATTCTATTGTAGACTGTCCCTTTAATTAGGGAAAGATTACAAATGGTGCAGCATTTTTTGGGGGGTACTTTACTAGTGAAACCACATTAGCGACTGTACGCATTTAGCACACAGATCCATTCATTTTGCATTGTGATGACTTCTAAAACACACAGAAATATTTGGCTGGAAAACAAAAAGCCATTTCTAGAGGAAATAGTTGATCAACCCCAGAATTTAATATGCACAAGTTCTTTCTTAAACATGTTTGCAATATACTGTAGATATAGAAGTACAGTAGATATATATTATCCTAGTAAGAGCATCCAGCCATAGGTTCATATGCATTACTAGGTCATGCTTCATCTGAGTTCTACTGTTACACGGATAATGACACCACTAGCACTCAGAATATAAATAATATGAGAAGTACATGCAAGTTATGGCCATATTCTTTAGAGGTCACATGTAAAATTGTCACTAGTTTGACCATTTAATGTTGCAATTATAACATTTAGAATACATAGTCAACACAACGTTTTAAATGAATAAACGTATACATTTTATAAACATAAGGAGCAAACTAATTAGATAAGTATTAGTATAACGTTTAAATATTTATTTTTACTCTAACATCTTGTCTGTCAAGCCTTTCTCTAAATTCATTTTTAACCTTTCAAATTTTACATGATTTTAATAATTCTCTATTACAAAATCAATTTTTTTTTAAAATTAAATAATGAATGGAAACAATATATCCCTGCAATTTATTTATCCAATTGTGCCATCTAGTGACAGTATATAGTTTAGCAGTTTAGTGTTGGTAATCATACAATGTTTTCTTTGTTCATTTTTATGGAGCAATTTATTAAAATTGAAAGTCAATGTAATAGATATACTTTCTCCATTGTAGAAAAGGCACTCACTGGTCTTCATCCAAATATCATATTTATTTCCAAAATTTACAGAGACATAACGTTTCTGTGTATCATTAACACCTTTGTCAAATGTCAAGAACAAACACAAAACAGAGCATGTCCCCAAAGAAAACCATACAATGTTTTCTTTGTTCATTTTTATGGAACAATTTATTAAAATTGAAAGTCAATGTAATATATATATACACACACAAAAAGATGCACTCCTTGAAACGAGAGCTATAAATGCCAACGTGCTATATAAAGAATCCAGATATCATAGCAGAGATAAGCACTCACTGGACTTCAGAATACAAATTCAGATTTAATATATCAAAGTTAACTTTAATATATATACATAGTTATATTTACACACACAAACATACACATACGTATACACACAGAAAGTATGGCACTCTCTTGCAAGCACCCACTTAGACTAGAAGCAAACTGGAAGAGATTGTTACAGCATTTGGCTAAATGGTTTAATCCCAGGACCACATTAAGGTATCTTGGGTCCCTAACCTATAGCCACACAATGCAGGCTTATACACATATACTGGAGAGAAAACACAAAATTGTCTACTTCATGTTTCTTGTTTCATTTTGGATTAAAGTTGTGAAGTTTTTTTCTAATAATTATTATAAAAAAGTGCTCACTTTTTCTTTAAAATGAATTAGAAGTGTTAATAAAAAGTGACTAACCATTTAACACAAAAGTAAATGGTTATGTCTCAGAAACTTAAAAATTCAAATTTGCTAGAACTACAAGTCATTTAGGTCAGTTTTTGTGACAAATGTAAGGCAAAGATTAATGGATTTGTGTTGTAATTGTGTATAAATGTTTCCATTAGTGTCCAATTCATGGTTTGCAAAAATACACTTTTTCAACTTTATGTATTTAAAATGGGTTTGTTATGAGCAAGACCAAAATAAAAATTCAATTCATTATGAAAATCTATAGTTATAAACATTTGAAAACTGAATTTATGATGGAATGTTTAATTGAACTTAAATTTTGAATTGACTAATCTGAAAATAGCGTTGGATATGAATTAGAAATGACAGAAACCAGTTCATGAAAAAGTAAACATAAGCAGATGTAAGTAGCTATTGCCCAGCAGAGAACAATGAATTTGAGCCTGATTCAGAAACTCATTTACATTTAAGAGAGATATTTGGGATCAAATCTCTCAAGTTATAAGCCAAAGAAAAATAAAGAAAATAAAGTTGTTTTCATTTATTAAAATAGAAATGCTGTTAAAAAACAAATATTTTTTAATTATAGCGAAAGCATTTACACTGAGCAGTGCTTTTCCATATCAGTCAGTGGGGTCTCATCCAGTCCTTTAGAAAAGCTTACAAAGTTTTAATTTGAATTCTATTAAAAAAAATGAAAGGGTTCCTGTTTTATTAATAAACTAGTCCTAAAACCTGTGTACACAGGCCATTTTTTGCTGTACAGCGGGCCCCAGTGGCGTCACTAGGGGGGTGCGGGGGGGGCGGGCCGCACCCGGGTGACACCCTCCAGGGGGTGACACCAAAAAAAAAAAAAAAAAAAAAATTATTTTTTTATTTTATTGAAATTCAAAGAAATACAATGTTGAGATGCATAGATTATTTTATTAGAGACTGGCATTTGTGAACATTAGTGGGACTGGGGAAGTTGTAGACACACAATTTTTTTGCCCCTTGAGCCAGTGCTGCAATTTCAACAAATAGTTTTCCCGGCTGCTTTTGCTTGTTTGTACTTTGCTCCTCCCCTGCCCAATTTCACTATGAATGTTGTGGGTGTGCCGTGGGGCTTGCAAAGTTGCGCTGCTAGCCTAAACCTGCCTGCCTATCTGTGCTCACTGCTCAGTGACATGCGGCCCAGGGCTGTGCACTGACAGACTTGGAACAGAGTCAGAGAACAGAATTTTCATAGTTTGCGCGCTTAAACCTTTTCTTAAGTGATTTATTTTAGAGTGCTCTGTTTATCTTTCATTTGATGTTCTGCTCAGCCAGGGAGCAGCTCTAGGCATGAGCTTCCTAATTAATGCAGTGCAGTTTACATATTTTGTATGTGTCTGTCTGAGTTTTTGTGTGTCTCAGTGTTTTTGTGTGTGTGTTTTTGTGTGTGTCTGAGTGTGTTTACGAGTGTTTGTGTGTGCATCTGAGTATGTTTTTAAGTGTGTCTGAGTGTTTGTATGTGTGTTTGCCTGTGTTTTTGTGTGTGTCTGCTTTCTGGGGGGGGGGTGACACCATGACTTACCGCACCGGGTGACACCAACCCTAGTGACGCCACTGGCGGGCCCACCCCTTGTACTCTCTCTCTCTCCCTCCCTTTTGGTCTCTCTCTCCCCCCTCTCTTTTGTTTTCTCTCTCCCGCCTCTCTTTTGTGCTCTCTCTCCCCCTCTCTTTTGCTCTCTCTCTCCCCCTCTCTTTTGCTCCTTCTCTCCCCCCTCTCTTTCACTCTCTCTCTCTCCCCCTCTCTTGCTTTCTCTCCCCCTCTATTTTGCTCTCTCTCCCCCTCTCTTTTGCACTCTCTCTCTGTCTCTTCCCCTCTCTTGCTTTCTCTCCCCCTCTCTTTTTCTCTTTCTCTCTCCCCCTCTCTTTTGCACTCTCTCTCTCCCCCTCTCTTTTGCGCTCTCTCTCTTTCCCCCTCTCTTTTGCTCTCTCTCCCCCCCTCTTGTTTGCTCTCTCCCCCCCCTCTTTTCCTCTCTCTTTCTCCCCCTCCCTTTTGCTCTCTCCCCCCAACTTTTGCTCTCTTTCTCCCCCATCTTTTGCTCTCTTTCTCCCCCCGCTCTTTTGATCTCTCTCCTCCCTCTCTTTTGCTCTCTCTCTCCCCTCTTTTGCTCTCTCTCCCCCTTTTTTGCTCTCTCTCCCCCTCTCTTTTGCTCTCTCTATTCCCCTCTCTTGCTCTCTCTCCCCCTGTCTTTTGCTCTCTCTCTCCCCCTCTCTTTTGCACTCTCTCTCTCCCCCCTCTCTTTTGAGCTCTCTCCCCTCTCTTTTGCACTTTCTCTCCCCCCCCTCTCTTTTGCGCTGTCTCCACTCTCTTTTGCACTCTCTCTCCCCCTCTCTTTTGTGCTCTCTCTCCCACCTCTTTTTTGCGCTCTCTCTCCCCCCTTTCTTTTGCTCTCTCTCTTCCCCCTCTCTTTTACTCTCTCTCTCCCCCCTCTCTTTTGCTTTCTCCCTCCCCCCTCGCTTTTGCTCTCTCTTCCCTCTCTCTTTTGCTCTCTCTGTCCCCCCTCTCTTTTGCTCTCTTTCCCCCCTATTTTGCTCTCTCCCCCCTCTCTTTTTTGCTCTCTCTCTTTCCCCCCTCTCTTTTGCTCTCCCTCCCCCCTTTTTTGCTCTCTCTCTCCCCTCTTTTGCTCTCTCCCTCCTCTCTTTTGTTCTCTCTCCCCATCTTTTGCTCTTTCTCCCCTATCATTTGCTCTCTCTACCCTCTCTTTTGCTCTCTCTCCCCTCTCTTTTGCTCTCTCTCCCCTCACTTTTGCTCTCTCTCCCTTCTCTTTTGTTCTCTCTCCCTTCTCTTTTGCTCTCTCTCCCCCTCTCTTTTGCTCTCCTTTACCTCTCTTTTGTTCTCTCTCCCTTCTCTTTTGCTCACTCCCTTTTCTTTTGCTCTCTCTCTCCTCTCTTTTGCTCTCTCTCCCACCTCTTTTTCTCTCTCACCCCCTCTCTGTTTCTCTCTCTTGCTCTCTCACCCCTCTCTGTTGCTCTCTCTCTCACGGCCATGGCTGCTCCTGCCTGGCCCCGCCCCGCCCCGTCACGCTCACCTGAGCCCTCCAATGCCTAGCCCGGCCCCTCCCTGTCATGCCCAGCTCTGCGCATGTCACGCCCGGTCCCGTCATGCCAGGCCATCCCCATCATGCCCTGCTGGCCCCGCCCCATCATGTCTATAGTTCTCATGGCGGACAGGTCAGTTTGTTGAAGGTCAGGTGTGTTTGTCCTCGCTCAGTCTCTACTGCACATGACAGCTTCGGACAAACACACTTGGGGGCATATTTATCAAGCTCCGTATGGAGCTTGAAGCCCCGTGTTTCTGGCGAGCTCTCAGGCTCGCCAGAAACACAAGTTATGAAGCAGCGGTCTAAAGACTGCTGCTCCATATCCTGTCCGCCTGCTCTGAAGTGGCGGACAGACATCGCCGTAAATCAACCCGATCCAATACGATCGGGTTGATTGACACCCCCTGCTGGCAGCTGATTGGCTGCAAATCTGCAGGGGGCGGTGTTGCATCAGCAGTTCACAAGAACTGCTGGTGCAATGATAAATGCCAGATAAATGCTGGATCATGTCCGCTCGCACCTTATTAAATACGCCCCTTGGCCGTTTATATTATAGGATATTTTTAACAGTTAAAGTGACAGTAAAGCCAATGCTTTTTTGAAGAGTTAGCCTAGGTATGTTGATAGGAGCATGCACACGTCCTTAGCATTCCATGAAAGCAGTGTTTGCAACTAGGTGTAATATTGCTATAAACATTGCTGCCAGATAACTAAAGTAACTTAGGATTACTATTTAACAAAGGATACCATGAGAACTAAACAAAATTGATACCAGAGGTAAATTGGAAAGTTGTTGTCATGCTTTATTCAATCCAATTTACTGTCCCTTTAAGCCACCAGAGAACATTTAAGGCTAGATTATGAGTTGGCACGTTAACAGATACGCACAATCGATAAGGGGTTTAGCTGTATGTGAACGTCAGGTTTTCAGTTCGTATTTTGTTGACAGTAAACGTGATCGCTTGAGTGTAATTGAAGTTAACGCAGGTCAAGTTAGTGCAACCTCAGAGCTCTGGTTAACAGTTTTGCGAAACATAAAAGTGTCACAAAACACATTAAAAATACAGTTACACTCATAATAACACCTCAGACCAGGAAGAGGTAAAGACCCCGAAACGTCTGAATAAACATTTTAAAAAATTCCAGAGAGTGCAAGCCGTTTGTCTGGATATCAATTGTCATACTAGCACCCTGGTGGATGCCAGGCATCAAGTGAGAGTGCACTTCTAAACATTTTATATATTTATATTTATATATATATATATATATATATATAAATATATAGATAGATAGATAGATAGATAGATAGATAGATAGATAGATAGATAGATAGATACAGTATATAAGTGCATTGGAATCCTATCCTTTGTAGTTAAGTAGATGAAAACATGTAAAATCATGTTTATGCAATATTCATATTTAAAGTGTCAGTAAACCTAAATAATAATGTTATATAATTCTGCACATAGTGCAGAATTATATAACATTATTTTAGTGCTATTGATATAAAACCTGTTTTTCCCTTTTCATTTTTTTAAAATATGCCCCTTTTACAGACCCGCTCTCTGCTCTCTGCTGAGCGGGTCTGTTATTTTTACACAGCGCATCGGGCCAGCTGTATAGTCACAGCCCGGCCCGACCGCGCCATAACACTAAGTGCAGCTCGCTCCTGCAGTCAGACAGAGCGGGAGCGAGCTGCACCTAATGTTATGGCGCGGTTGGGCCGGGCTGTGACTATACAGCTGGCCCGATGCGCTGTGTAAAAATAACAGACCCGCTCAGCAGAGAGCAGAGAGCGGGTCTGTAAAAGGGGCATATTTTAAAAAAATGAAAAGGGAAAAACAGGTTTTATATCAATAGCACTAAAATAATGTTATATAATTCTGCACTATGTGCAGAATTATATAACATTATTTTTTAGGTTTACTGTCCCTTTAATAAAGTGTGTATTTACTGTAAATATTTTATGTCCTATGCATGTTTAAATAGGTATTCCTATATATATCTGTATATATCTATACAATATATAATCATGTATGTATGTACAGTATGTATGTATGTATATATATATATATATAGGTACAGATATATATTGTGCCAAATTACCATCAAATATACCACCAGATGTATATGTAGCAAACATTTATATAATATATTGTAATATTTAATATATTTGATGTTACTAAACAGGTTTAGGTGCTTTATAACTAGGATATATTTACATTATATTCCCTTGCAACTTTTAATTTATTTTAAACAAATGTTGCAAATCAAAATGAAATTCATATAATGTACCCCTGGGCCCTGCTCAATTCCTATATTTGTTCTCCAGTCTGTTACGGTAGTTCCCTAGATTTCTGGGTCTGCTATCTCATAGTATCTAAAAAAAAGAAAGAAATTATTTCCTGTGTGATTTACTAAGAAAAGGGACGTAACTTCAACTTATTAATACTTACAGGACAACTTCCATTTCTTAAATAAATATATTCTGCTGTGACCACACTTTTTAATAGTGCAGAATTATGTAACATGTTACATAATGTTTACTGCTCCTTTAAAGGATTTGGGTGCATTGGAGCCCTTGAAGGGATACTGAACCCAAATATGTTCTTTCGTGATTCAGATAGAGCATGCAATTTTAAGCAACTTTCTAATTTACTCCTATTATCAAATTCTTTTCATTCTCTTGGTATCTTTATTTGAAAAGCAAAAATGTAAGTTTAGATGCCGGCCCATTTTTGGTGAACAACCTGGGTTGTTCTTGCTGATTGGTGGATAAATTCACCCACCAATAAACAAGTGCTGTCCAGGGTCTGAACCAAAAATTGGCTTGTTCCTTTGCTTAGATGCCTTCTTTTTCAAATAAAGATATATATTATCTATATTATAATATTGATATATTAATATACTTATAACATTTAAAGGGACAGTCTAGTCAAAATGAAACTTGCATTATTCAGATAGGACTTGTAATTTTAATCAACTTTCCAATTTACTTTTATCATCAAATTTGCTTTTTTCTCTTGGTATTCTTAGTTTAAAGTAAACATGGGGAGGCTCATATGCTAATTTCTAAGCCTTTGAAGGCTGCCTCTTATCACAGGCTTTTTAAATCTCTTTTCAACACAAAGAGACAGAAAGTACACGTGGGTCATATAGATAACACTGTGTTCAGGCACAGGGGGTTATTTAAGATTTAGCACAACACAATGCTAAATTTAAGACAATAGATAATAAACAGTCACCGTCATTTGATCAGGGGGCTTGAAGAAGGTTCCTAGATACAAGGTAATCACAGAGGTAAAAAGTACATTAATATAACTGTGTTGGTTATGCAAAACTGGGGAATGGGTAATAAAAGGATTATCTATCTTTTAAAACAATAACAATTCTATGGTAGACTGTCCCTTTAAACCTCTAAATTTCTGCCTGTTTCCAAGACACTATAGACAGCCTCTTATCACATGCTTGTTTATTTGCTTTTCACAACAGGAGACTGATAGTTCATGTGGGTCATATAGATAACATTGTGTTCTCTCCCAAGGAGATATTTAAGATTTAGCACAACACAGTACTAAATCCAAGTTAATAGATAATAAATAAAAAGTCATGTGATCAGAGGGCTGTAAGAAGATGCTTAGATACAAGCATAAAAATCACAGGCACTATTTCCTGTGGCATTCACTAAGAAAAGGGACTGCATTTTAAATTATTAATTAACAGCAATTAATTTACTATTCATGAAAAACTATATTCTGAAGCGAACACACTGTCTAAAATGTGTTTAATGGTTGACATGCAATCCTTGTATCTGCTTCTAGAGTTGTGTTCATTATTTTCAATGTGAATGAAAGAATATCTTAGAGTACCTCTGATGCAAAATACTTTCTTCTAATACAGTTAATGATTTTAATATATTTGACAATTTTATAATTGAAAAACTTTAAATAATATTGTTTTAAATGTTATGTACTGTATATGGAAATAATAAAATGGAAGAACCAGATGTATTTATTAACATAACTTTGGCAAATTTGGTGGAAATTGTACAAAGAAACAAATTATATTGCAAACCAAAATGAAATTCATATCATATACTCCTGCTCAATTCCTATATTTGTTCTCCAACCTGTTACGGTAGTTCCCTAGATTTCTGGGTCTGCTATCTTATAGTCTGTTTAATAGTATAGAATTATGTAATGTGCTACACAATGTTTACTGTTCCTGTAAAGGATTTGGCTGAATACAGAGAAGTTATGAGATCACATCATACTTTAGTAATGACCTTGGTTCTTCTTCTGTCACATGACCAGTTTGAGATAGAATACAACAATAGATAAAAAAACTATCTTTAAAGGAGCAGTCTACGCCATGATTTTTATCGTTTAAAAATATAAATACTCTCTTTTTTACTCATTCCCCAGTTTTGCATAACCCTTCGCTCGCTGTTAAAATAAAAGCAAACACCTAACGCATGCGGAATATCTACCTCTCAACCGCCAACCCCCACCGCAACAACTAATAAATATATTAACCACTAATCCGTCAAACCCCATATCTCAAAGTATCTATTAAAGTTATCAACATCTAAACTCCAACTAACAATAATATTTATTAACCATTAAACAGCAATTCCCCCACTTCGCAACTAGCAATAAAATGTATTAACCTCTAAACTGCCATTCCCCCACATTGCAAATGTGTACCTATTTAAACTATTAACCCCTAATCCGCCATCCCCCACAACGAAATCTACCTATTTAAACTATTAACCCCTAATCAGCCATCCCCCACAACACAATATACCTATTTAAGATATTAACACCTAATCTGCCATCCCCCCACAACGCAAATAACTAATCTAACCACTAAGCCCCCTAATCTAACACCCCCTAAATTAACCCCCATTACGTGATTTAAATAAATACTAAATAACAATTAAAATAAAAAATCCTAACATTTATTTTAAAATAAAACCTAAGATTAAATTACAATAATTAAATCTAAAATTACCAAAAATAAAAAAGTCTAAAATTACAGAAAAAAATAAACCAAATTATCAAAAATAATTTTTTTGAAACCTAATCTAATACCCCTATAAAAATAAAAAGCCCCCCAAATAAAAACACGCCCTAATCTAAGACTAAAATACCAATAGCCCTTAAAAGGGCCGTTTGTAGGGCATTGCCCTAAAGCGATCAGCTCTTTCACTTAAAAATACAAATTAACCCCTAACAGTAAACCCCCCAACCCACCAAACACCCCAAAATAAAAAAAACTTAACACTAAAAAAAACTAAGCTAACCATTGTCCCTAAAGGGGCATTTGTATGGGCAAGATTTGAGCCAAGCAAAATATTTTCATTTCAAACACAGTTTTTGTATTTAATGTTTTGGTACGTTTTCAGGATTGCTTTTCCTTTTAACAGTCTCACGCCTATTCCACAGGCAGACTCACATGCTCATACATTACCCTTCTCCACATGCAGTTTTTATAGGCCCCTCTCTCCTTTCTTCTCCATACCTTAGCTCTCATGAACTCCTTTGTATTTTAAAATATATATCAATAAACTGCACCACCTCACAGAAATACCCCCACTGCTATAAATCTCATTCTCACCTACTTCTACTTTACATCTTGCGGCTATTAGCATCAGGCGACATCTCTCTAAATCCTGGGCCCACTCTCATTCCCACTATTACCCAATCAGATGGGTCATTGAGAAAGTGTAACCAAACGAAACATTTTTGACCTGTAATTGCACCACTCTTTTAATTTTATGCCACTTAATAAATATGTCAAATTTTAAGACATCTGGCTTTTCATTTATATTTACACCCAGAGAGGACTGAGTACTCTTCTCTATGGCATTCCGTTTTTGTATTATTGATATTGGGAGCCGGTGAGGACTCTGCAGCTGAAGAGGAACCTTTCTGTGTGCTCTTTTGTTCCCCGTGGGACTCCTGAGGAAGTGACACCTACTCAGTGTGAGGATTACCCTGCTGTTCCACAGAGAACGTGGCAGGATGAAAAATGGCAATCTCCTTCAAAGCACAGGCCGGAAGACAGGGAATCCGGAGCGCTTGCCAGGTTTCTGATTTATTACCCAATCACGCACTCCTTATAGAAACTTTAATAAAAGCAACACACATAACCTCATTTCCATCCAATCCATCCCATAAGCACACACTCCTTTCCCTTGTGCACTATGGAACTCTTGTTCTGTCTGCAACAAACTTACAACCATTCGTGACCTGTTTATATCAAATGCTTTCACCCTTTTAGCAACTACCGAAACCTGGCTATCTTCCTCTGACACCGTTTCCATTGCAGCTCTCACACATGGTGGTCTCCACTTTAGCCATACCCCAAGGCCAGGTGAGAAACATGGTGGTGGTGTTGGGATCCTGCTCTCCCCCTCCTGCACTTATCAGTATCAGTACCTACCTACAATCCCATCTCTCTCCTTCTCCTCCTTTGAAGTCCACTGTATTCACCTGTTCTCCCCCATCTCCTGCATAGTGGCAGTCACCTATTGCCATCCTGGACCGACCTCCCAATTCCATAACAACTTTGCTGCCTGGCTTCCTCACTTTCTCTCTACAATTATACCAACCCTAATTCTTGGGGACTTCAACATTCCCATTGACAACACATGTGCCCCTGCTGCCTCTAAACTTCTTTCACTAACATCCTCTTTCATTCTCTGACAATCCACCCTATTCCCTACTCACCGTGATGGACACTCCATCGACCTGGTATTTTCATACCTCTGCTCTTTATCTGACCTAACCTGTCACCCTTTTCCCATTTCTGACCATCACCTGGTCACCTATAATATTAATGCAACAGCTAAACCCACTTCTCCATCCCACCCCTGCACCTTTAGAAATCTACACGCTGTGAATCCGCTCCAATTTTCAAAAATCATTCAAGATCTCCTCCCTCATACATCCACTATAACCTGCCCTGATCTCGTTACAGCCCACTATAAAAAAAACTCTCTCCTCGGCACAGCCCTGTCACTCTCAGCAAACACGCTATTTGCAAAATGCTCCCATACTGCTGAGCGTGCCTGGAGAAAAAATCATTCTGAACCTGACTTCATCCACTATAAATTTATTCTTAATTCATACACTTCTGCCCTTCATTTGGCCAAGCAAACCTACCTCTTTTCTCATATCTACTCTTTCCTCAAACCCTACACGACTCTTCTCCACCGTTAACTCTCTCCTCTACCCACCTGCTCCACCCCTGTCTGTCTTTAGTGCTCAAGACCTGAGAGACTACTTTTTAAACAAAACACGTACTATCCAAAACAACATCCCAACACCATCCTGCAATCTTCCAACCACAGGTCCAGTTACTGTCATGTTACAAGGTTTCAGCACATTCCTTAAAGTGCTCCGCTATATCCCTTTAAGACTCCTGACTTACCACCCTATTTAAGGTTCCTACTTCTCTACCTCTTTGCTAGGTAATTTGCTTTTGTACCCTGCAGTTCGCAGATGTGGATTCACTTACTTAGCCTCAGACCAAATTGGGATTGCAAACTCCTGGCAGTACATTGCTGCTTGTACCTGACCTTATACATAAAAGCTTTGGTTTTGTTTCTCCTCCACAGTAATCCTCTATTCAGCAGGATTCCAATGGTACTCAGCGTTTCAGCTCACACTGCCTTCAGAATCACGGTAATGTGCATAACGGAACTCCCAGCTCCTCTTGCTTAAAACTAATGCCTGCTTTTACTTGCTAATGATGTGACTACTAACCTCAACAACTGCTTACAACAACATTGTGTGAATTTTACTCTTTGCATATTGTATTACATTTGTTGCTACCTGGATTCTAATATCGGTGAGCTTGCTGTGTCTCAAACATTTCATTTATATGTTATATTGCTTCTAAGTAACAACTTAGTTTTCCTTAGTTTAATTGCAGTGTAAATTTCACATTCTGATACTTTCAGTTGGGACTTTAACACCCCACCGTATTTCCTGATATAGCAGCACTGTTTGCTGTGAGAATTAGCTGGGACTAAAACTTTGTACCGTATACAATCTAATAGACTGTCATTCTCTACAAATCTAAACTACTTCAAATAGAAGCTTGTGAATTGAAGCTAAGCTATCTTGTTTAAGATTCCTGATTTTTCCATCTAAGGAATCCACTGATATTGACTATTTATAGTCACCCTCAGTCTATGAGCATAACAGTGCTCTTATTATATCTATAGAGCCCGTGGTTTGGTGTGAGACTGAGTGGTAACTACCTGAGTTAATTGGGTACCTGAGTATTCCCTTATTGAACCCTACAGTTACTCCCTCTGCCACCCTCTGCATTTTCCATCCAGCCACTGAGAATGAAGTCTCTTCGTTACTATCTTCCTCAAGCCTCACTACCTGCCTGCTCAACCCTATCCCTTCCATCTAATACCCTCCCTGTCTTCCATCCTCACTCCTGCTCTCATTCACATCTTCAACCTATCGCTCTGTACCGGTTCATTCCCATCTTGTTTCAAACATGCAAAGGTCACTCCCATACACAAAAACCCTCCCTTGACCCTATTCCTACTGAAAGCCACCACCCCATATCACTGCTTCCACTAACATCAAAACTCCTTGAAAAACTAGATTACAATTGCCTAACCCACTTCCTGTCCACCAACTCCTTGATAGACCCACTGCAATCCGGATTTTGCCCCAAATACTCAACTGAGACTGCCCTTACCAAAGTTACTAATGATCTTTTTTCTGCTGAAAGTAATGGACACTACTCCATACTTATCTTCAAAAAGTATTAAGAGGGATATTGTGATATTAGAGTAATACCACAAATCCCCTATAGGAGGCGCTAATGACTCAGGGCAGAAAATAGTACTGAAATACAATCAAAAAACCCCTTTGGTGATACCAAAAATGTAAAAAAACCTATAAAACAATATATAAAAAATAAATGGTAAAATCTGTAAAATGTAAAATATAAAACATAAAATATAATGATAGAATAAAAAATATATATATGAGAATACAGACGTATCAATAGGTGAAATGGGAAAGATCCCAACTGAAGTCCAAATAAGTCCAAATAAATGGAAGTATAAATAGAAGGCAGCTCTCGGTCTTCACCCAAACGATGGTGTATCTTCAAAAAGAGGTTTCACTGCAAGGAAAACAGAAACAGAGGCGCCACATGTGTAGATCAATCAAAACAGACAATATCCAAGTTAGATGAGATACAGGATACTCACAAACGTGAAGGCACTCTCTTGTGCCTGTAGGAGCGGGCTGGTATTTAAACAGCAAACCAGCTAGCTGTACCAAGGGATCCCCGTCAGGATATCCTCGCAACAGTAATCCTTCACTAGATTGATTCCAGCAAAAAGGAAAAAATGTTCAGAGGGGAGGAAGGCTAAACAGCCTTATGGTTACTGGCAAGGGAAATGCCACACGAACACCAGATTTGTTTAAAAAGTATCAAGTATTTTATTTTACAAAAGATAAAAAATACCATCAATAACAAATTACAGCTTGGTGTATTTAATGGCAAATCTCCTTGTATATAGAGATAATAGCGACGCGTTTCTCAGGGAAGACCCTGTTTCATCAGGCTTGTATACTCTAGAACCATTTAAAACCCCTTTATATAGGGATCAGTAACCATATGTTTGCAATAAACCCTCCCCTTCCTTGACATAAACCAATGAAACCTTTTCTTTCCGAAAACTCCCACTTGTTGCCTTAATTAGAAGTTTATAATAGTTTTTCCTTTAGTATTATGTCCACTTGATCAATAATCTGTGAGCCCATATCCTAATGTGGTTATGTGTGATGTTAGATCTAGATCGTAATGTGTCGATTGTGAGATAATTAAAAGTGTATGAATGTAAACATACTTAATCGGTGATCGTTTTTTGACCAATTAAAAGCCTGCTTTAGGAGGCTTGTACAATTTGAAACACCCAATTGGTTCATGTGCTCTTAGTTTGATGACTACAATTACCATCATACCTCTCTACCGGAACTATAAGGAAATAGAATTTGCCTAATTGTGAATTGTTCTCTGACCGTCTAATTTCAGTGACTACAAGTACCATAATGCTTCTCTAGTCTCTACCGGAAGTGCCCGGATAGTGTGTCTGCGTGACTGTTATTTTGTAGTCTTTTTCGTCTAAGTGGGGGCTTGTACTTAATAATCCATTCGATTGGTTGGTGTCACATTCCCACTTTAACTGCAGTTTGACTCTGATGGACTACAACTCCCATAATGCTTCTCTGTGTCCAATAGAAACCGCTATCTGGTGTCTAATGGGCATCCACTTGTAGTCTCCCTATACAGGCGCATTTGGTTCACTCGCAATGGTTTTGCAGATGTACCCATTGCGCTCCTAAGTGTAATGGTGGGGGCAGAATTACATACTCTAAATTATGAATAACATGTTAATGAATAATATGATTGCTCTAAAACAATTTGCTCCATTGCTTATAATACTCGATCTTTAATTAGGTCAATGTGATAGCACAATAACAATTGTAAAGTGCTGTAAATAAACTTTGCTGATTACACTCTATATACTTTAACTATGAAATTAAAAACGTGTACCGATTTAAACATAATGATATAATGTCAGTGCATATAAATTTATAGTTAAAGTGACTCAACCTTTTACACCTAATGTATATATTTTTCTAACTAATAAAAAATGTTGGTGCACCTTAATCTAAATTATATGTATTATTTTATACCATATATTAGTCATCAGCCTTATGACAATGGTAATATTAATGAAGATAAAGATTATGCTAAGTGTGGTGTTCAATATTATGCTGAATGTGTTATGAAGAAAAAGAATATGAGTGGTCCTATTATTACCACTGGTGGCTGACAAAACCTAAGTGCGTGTATATATGTGTAATTTTCAAACATAGTGAAAATGATTGTGATAGTGAATTCCTAATAGTGTTTAAAGCTACCACTTAATACCACTTATAATGACGATGAAGTTGTGATGTCACCTATACTGCTGTGTCTATGATTATTTATCATGTGTATGATGGTGTGATAAATTATTATCCCAATTGGATGTAACTAGGCAGCAAGTGAGCTCGGAAAGTAAAGTATACCAAGAATTCCCACTGTTTAACACAGTGAAAAAAGGAAATATAAAAAACATCACCAAATCAGTGAATGATACCGTGTTAAACATACAAATCTTAACAGAGCCCATAATAATTATAACCATAGTATACTAATAACTTCAGAAATTGACATATTATGAAATAGCTTAAGAGAACGCAGCAGAGTCTATGACTTCATTGAGGCCAGTTGGAAATAAACTATTGAATTTAAAGATCCAATATGTTTCTCTTTGTCTCAACTTACTGAACCTATTGTACAGATTACTTTTAGGAATGCATTCTATTGGGGTGATTTTAAATGGACATTTACCAGATATAGATTTTTGACAGGTGTGACGGGATACGCTATGTTTAGATGATTTTACCTTAATGTTTCTTAAGTGTTCACTCCACCGAGTTCTGACCTTCCTACAGGTCCTGCCTATATATTGTATCCCACATTCGCATGTGAGTACATAGATAACAAAATTAGAGTCACAAGTCATTTTGTTTTTGATGGAAAAAGTCTCCCCGGTGTTATGTGAAACAATCTCAGTGGAACCTTGCGTGATGTGGTCACACATAAAACAAAGTTTCTTTCCACATCTAAAGGCTCCTATCCTATTAAAGATGTCATTACCTTTCTTTCTTGTTCCTCTAGACTTATTCACCATATTCCTTTTTGACATAACAACCTTACTAGGAGCTAGTTTCTGTTTATATGTAGGTGCTCTTTTAAAAACTAATTTTGGTTGTAGTGGTAAAGTTTTATTTAAAATCGGATCTTTAAGGAGGATAGGCCAATGTTTTTTTAGAACTTTGTTAATGATTCTGTGGTTAGAATTATACTGTGTGACAAATAGTGGTTGTTTGTTAAATGTAGTTTCTTTCTGGCTATTATGTTGATCTGAGGTAGTGACTGTTGATAGCAAAAGTTCCCTATCAAGGTCCCTGGCTCTCTGTTGGCCCGAGTTAATTAATTCAGAGGGATACCCTTTTTCTAGGAATCTGGATGTGAGTATGCTTGCTTGTTTATTATATTGTTCTACTGTACTGCAGTTCCTGCGTAGACGACAGAACTGACTGTACGGAATATTTGTTTTCCATCTTGTTAGATGGTTGCTTTGGAAATGTAAAAAATTATTACAGTCCACTTTTTTAAAAAAAGTGGATGTTGATAAATTACCTATTGCATCCCATGATAGTGTCACATCTAAAAATTCAATATTGTTTTTTTGTATATTATGTGTAAAACTGATACCCATACTGTTCCTATTAAGATGTGCAACAAAGTCAAGAGCCTCAGGTACTGAACCATCAAAAATAAATATTAAATCATCTATGTAACGGCCATAGAACACCAGATTGCCCCTCCATCGCGAGTTGTAGATATATAGATCCTCAAATTGACCCATAAAAAGGTTTGCGAAACTGGGGGCAAATCTGGTGCCCATGGCCGTTCCTTTGATCTGTAAATAAAAAGTGTCCAAAAACTGAAAATAATTGTGTTTCAGAATAAAATTAATAAGTGATAGCAAATAATCCTGTTGTTGTTCAGGCATGAAGAAGTCTCTATTCAAATACATCTGTGTGGAGGATATCCCTAGATTATGAGATATATTAGAATAAAGGGACCCCACATCACATGATAGCCACAGATAGTTCCCCTTGTTTTTAATGTCGGATATTTTGTTCAGGAGGTCTCTTGTATCTTTGATGTAAGAAGGGAGATTTATGACATATCTCTGGAGATAGATATCTATGTACTCCGATAGTTTATCAGTTATGCTATTCATGCCCGCTATGATGGGTCTACCTGGCGGGATTCTTTCGTTTTTGTGGAGTTTAGGCAGATGGTAATAATACGGTGTGCTGGGGTGGTCAGGTGTGAGATATCTTTTCTCTTTTTTTGTCAGGATATTCTCCAAAAGACCTTGTTCTAATAAAAGATTTAGTTTCTTTGTATAATCTGTAGTGTCTGCCTGACGGATGACCAAAGCGTACATGGCCTAATGAAGCCAGGGCCCTTAGAAGCCTGACGGATGACAAAAATCTGGTCATCCGTCAGGCAGACAAGGGCGGCGGCATAGTTTTACAGAACTATTCTGATTACATTAAAGAGGCCCGACGGATCCTAGATGACACTAATTACTACACTAAATTGTCTTTCGATCCCACTACAGATTATACAAAGAAACTAAATCTTTTATTAGAACAAGGTCTTTTGGAGAATATCCTGACAAAAAAAGAGAAAAGATATCTCACACCTGACCACCCCAGCACACCGTATTATTACCATCTGCCTAAACTCCACAAAAACGAAAGAATCCCGCCAGGTAGACCCATCATAGCGGGCATGAATAGCATAACTGATAAACTATCGGAGTACATAGATATCTATCTCCAGAGATATGTCATAAATCTCCCTTCTTACATCAAAGATACAAGAGACCTCCTGAACAAAATATCCGACATTAAAAACAAGGGGAACTATCTGTGGCTATCATGTGATGTGGGGTCCCTTTATTCTAATATATCTCATAATCTAGGGATATCCTCCACACAGATGTATTTGAATAGAGACTTCTTCATGCCTGAACAACAACAGGATTATTTGCTATCACTTATTAATTTTATTCTGAAACACAATTATTTTCAGTTTTTGGACACTTTTTATTTACAGATCAAAGGAACGGCCATGGGCACCAGATTTGCCCCCAGTTTCGCAAACCTTTTTATGGGTCAATTTGAGGATCTATATATCTACAACTCGCGATGGAGGGGCAATCTGGTGTTCTATGGCCGTTACATAGATGATTTAATATTTATTTTTGATGGTTCAGTACCTGAGGCTCTTGACTTTGTTGCACATCTTAATAGGAACAGTATGGGTATCAGTTTTACACATAATATACAAAAAAACAATATTGAATTTTTAGATGTGACACTATCATGGGATGCAATAGGTAATTTATCAACATCCACTTTTTTTAAAAAAGTGGACTGTAATAATTTTTTACATTTCCAAAGCAACCATCTAACAAGATGGAAAACAAATATTCCGTACAGTCAGTTCTGTCGTCTACGCAGGAACTGCAGTACAGTAGAACAATATAATAAACAAGCAAGCATACTCACATCCAGATTCCTAGAAAAAGGGTATCCCTCTGAATTAATTAACTCGGGCCAACAGAGAGCCAGGGACCTTGATAGGGAACTTTTGCTATCAACAGTCACTACCTCAGATCAACATAATAGCCAGAAAGAAACTACATTTAACAAACAACCACTATTTGTCACACAGTATAATTCTAACCACAGAATCATTAACAAAGTTCTAAAAAAACATTGGCCTATCCTCCTTAAAGATCCGATTTTAAATAAAACTTTACCACTACAACCAAAATTAGTTTTTAAAAGAGCACCTACATATAAACAGAAACTAGCTCCTAGTAAGGTTGTTATGTCAAAAAGGAATATGGTGAATAAGTCTAGAGGAACAAGAAAGAAAGGTAATGACATCTTTAATAGGATAGGAGCCTTTAGATGTGGAAAGAAACTTTGTTTTATGTGTGACCACATCACGCAAGGTTCCACTGAGATTGTTTCACATAACACCGGGGAGACTTTTTCCATCAAAAACAAAATGACTTGTGACTCTAATTTTGTTATCTATGTACTCACATGCGAATGTGGGATACAATATATAGGCAGGACCTGTAGGAAGGTCAGAACTCGGTGGAGTGAACACTTAAGAAACATTAAGGTAAAATCATCTAAACATAGCGTATCCCGTCACACCTGTCAAAAATCTATATCTGGTAAATGTCCATTTAAAATCACCCCAATAGAATGCATTCCTAAAAGTAATCTGTACAATAGGTTCAGTAAGTTGAGACAAAGAGAAACATATTGGATCTTTAAATTCAATAGTTTATTTCCAACTGGCCTCAATGAAGTCATAGACTCTGCTGCGTTCTCTTAAGCTATTTCATAATATGTCAATTTCTGAAGTTATTAGTATACTATGGTTATAATTATTATGGGCTCTGTTAAGATTTGTATGTTTAACACGGTATCATTCACTGATTTGGTGATGTTTTTTATATTTCCTTTTTTCACTGTGTTAAACAGTGGGAATTCTTGGTATACTTTACTTTCCGAGCTCACTTGCTGCCTAGTTACATCCAATTGGGATAATAATTTATCACACCATCATACACATGATAAATAATCATAGACACAGCAGTATAGGTGACATCACAACTTCATCGTCATTATAAGTGGTATTAAGTGGTAGCTTTAAACACTATTAGGAATTCACTATCACAATCATTTTCACTATGTTTGAAAATTACACATATATACACGCACTTAGGTTTTGTCAGCCACCAGTGGTAATAATAGGACCACTCATATTCTTTTTCTTCATAACACATTCAGCATAATATTGAACACCACACTTAGCATAATCTTTATCTTCATTAATATTACCATTGTCATAAGGCTGATGACTAATATATGGTATAAAATAATACATATAATTTAGATTAAGGTGCACCAACATTTTTTATTAGTTAGAAAAATATATACATTAGGTGTAAAAGGTTGAGTCACTTTAACTATAAATTTATATGCACTGACATTATATCATTATGTTTAAATCGGTACACGTTTTTAATTTCATAGTTAAAGTATATAGAGTGTAATCAGCAAAGTTTATTTACAGCACTTTACAATTGTTATTGTGCTATCACATTGACCTAATTAAAGATCGAGTATTATAAGCAATGGAGCAAATTGTTTTAGAGCAATCATATTATTCATTAACATGTTATTCATAATTTAGAGTATGTAATTCTGCCCCCACCATTACACTTAGGAGCGCAATGGGTACATCTGCAAAACCATTGCGAGTGAACCAAATGCGCCTGTATAGGGAGACTACAAGTGGATGCCCATTAGACACCAGATAGCGGTTTCTATTGGACACAGAGAAGCATTATGGGAGTTGTAGTCCATCAGAGTCAAACTGCAGTTAAAGTGGGAATGTGACACCAACCAATCGAATGGATTATTAAGTACAAGCCCCCACTTAGACGAAAAAGACTACAAAATAACAGTCACGCAGACACACTATCCGGGCACTTCCGGTAGAGACTAGAGAAGCATTATGGTACTTGTAGTCACTGAAATTAGACGGTCAGAGAACAATTCACAATTAGGCAAATTCTATTTCCTTATAGTTCCGGTAGAGAGGTATGATGGTAATTGTAGTCATCAAACTAAGAGCACATGAACCAATTGGGTGTTTCAAATTGTACAAGCCTCCTAAAGCAGGCTTTTAATTGGTCAAAAAACGATCACCGATTAAGTATGTTTACATTCATACACTTTTAATTATCTCACAATCGACACATTACGATCTAGATCTAACATCACACATAACCACATTAGGATATGGGCTCACAGATTATTGATCAAGTGGACATAATACTAAAGGAAAAACTATTATAAACTTCTAATTAAGGCAACAAGTGGGAGTTTTCGGAAAGAAAAGGTTTCATTGGTTTATGTCAAGGAAGGGGAGGGTTTATTGCAAACATATGGTTACTGATCCCTATATAAAGGGGTTTTAAATGGTTCTAGAGTATACAAGCCTGATGAAACAGGGTCTTCCCTGAGAAACGCGTCGCTATTATCTCTATATACAAGGAGATTTGCCATTAAATACACCAAGCTGTAATTTGTTATTGATGGTATTTTTTATCTTTTGTAAAATAAAATACTTGATACTTTTTAAACAAATCTGGTGTTCGTGTGGCATTTCCCTTGCCAGTAACCATAAGGCTGTTTAGCCTTCCTCCCCTCTGAACATTTTTTCCTTTTTGCTGGAATCAATCTAGTGAAGGATTACTGTTGCGAGGATATCCTGACGGGGATCCCTTGGTACAGCTAGCTGGTTTGCTGTTTAAATACCAGCCCGCTCCTACAGGCACAAGAGAGTGCCTTCACGTTTGTGAGTATCCTGTATCTCATCTAACTTGGATATTGTCTGTTTTGATTGATCTACACATGTGGCGCCTCTGTTTCTGTTTTCCTTGCAGTGAAACCTCTTTTTGTCCATACTTATCTTACTTGGCCTCTCAGCTTCCTTCGACACAGTTGACCACCCCCTCCTCCTACAGACCCTTAGCTCTTTTGGCCTCTGTGACACTGCTCTTTCTTGGATTCAGGATCTGTTTGGGTCCTCTACTCTTCTGCATTTATACTTCTTCACTGAGTAAACTTATTAACAGTTATGGCTTCAAATATCACCTTTATGCTGATGACACCCAGATCTACCTCTCCACCCCCGCTCTCTCGGTGATGATCATACGAAGAGGATCCTCCACGCTGGATGGCTCCATGGTTGCCGGTCTTGCTCGACAGTCACTTTCGCTCTGCGTCACCTTGGTCCTGGATGAAGATAGAAGAGGTCCCCGCACTGGATGAAGATATCGCCACCTGGAAGAAGACATTCAGCGCCTGGAAGAAGACCCTCTCCACTGGACTTCGAGAATGGTGAGTACCTATTTGGGGTTAGACTAAGGTTTTATTTTTATTTTTTTGGGTGGGTTTTTTTTTACATTAGCACTTTGTTATTTTCATGAGCTGCAAAAGAGCTGATTGCCCTTTAAAGGGCAATGCCCATACAAATGCCCCTTCAAGGGCAATGGGTAGCTTAAGTTTTTTTTAGTGTTAAGTTTTTTTTATTTTGAGGGGTTTGGTGGGTTGGGGGGTTTACTGTTAGGGGTTAATTTGTATTTTTTAGTAAAAGAGCTTATCGCTTTAAGGCAATGCCCTACAAAAGGCCCTTTTAAGTGCTATTGGTAGTTTAGTCTTAGATTAGGGGGTGTTTTTATTTTGGGAGGCTTTTTTATTTTTATAGGGGTATTAGATTAGGTTTAAAAAAATATTTTTGATAATTTGGATTATTTTTTTCTGTAATTTTAGACTTTCTTTTTTTTAATTTTAGATTTTATTATTGTAATTTAATCTTAGATTTTATTTTTAAATTAATGTTAGGATTTTTTATTTTAATTGTAATTTAATATTTATTTCATTTATGGAATGGGGTTAATTTAGGGGGTGTTAGGTTAGGGGGCTTAGTGATTATATTATTTTATGGGTTGTAGGTGAATGGCGGATTAGGGGTTAATAGTTTAAATAGGTACTTTGCGATGTTGGGGAATGGTGGTTTAGAGGTTAAGACATTTTATTGTTAGTTACGATGTGCGGGGTTGGCGGTTTAGTGGTTAATACATTTATTATAATTTGCGATGTGGGGGGATGGCGGATAGAGGGGTTTTGACGTGTTAGTTTAGATTTCAATGGGAGAAAGGTCTCATAATGCACCTTTTTCCTATTTTACACCTAGCTGGGTGTAATTTTTGTTAATGTATTGGCAGCCTTCGACAGTGTATTAACGGTTTGCACGGTCATTGGAAACCTGGTATAATTTAAAGATTAGCGGAAAATAGTTTTTTCTGCATAAATTCCATACAAATTTTAATTTTTCCATAAAATATGATTTTTGCAGAACAATTTTGTTATGATTTTTAGTGTGATTAAACCATACTGCGTCTTTTTATTTCAATCTTTAATTTATTTGTTTTAAACTACGATTTTTTTGTGAGCACTATGTATGCATCGCCATCACATACTTGAAAGGACATGAAAACCAATTTTTCTTTTCTTTTATGATTCAGACAGAGCATGTTATTTTAAAGAACTTTCCAATTTACTTCAATTATCTAATTTTGTTGTTCTCTTCGTATCCTTTGATGAAAAGGATACCTAGGTAGGCTCAGGAGCTGCTGATTGGTGGCTGCACATATATGCCTCATGTTATTGGCTCCCTGATGCGTTCATTTAGCTCCCAGTAGTGCATTGCTGCTTCTTTAACAAAGGATACCAAGAGAACGAAGCAAAATAAATAATAGAAGTAACATGGAAAGTTTTTTTTAAATTGTATTCTCTGTCTGAATTATGAAATAATTTTTTAGGTTTATGTCCTTTTAATAGTAGGAAACAGCTCTTTGCAAGACACACTGTTCTCAAAGTAAAACTGCCTTTAAATAATTCATAGCATTTGAAAATGTATTACCTCACAAGCCCATAGAGCTTTAGGAAAGATAGCTCTTTCAGACACATAATGTTGTTTTAGTATTGGATTTTTCTAGGAAAAAAAAAAGAAATACATTGAAATTAAGAGTACAGTTTTCAAGCAATTAAATATTATTAAACTAATCCTAAATGTACACGGGCCATTTTTTGCAGTACAGTAGCCCCACTCCTTGCTCTCTCTCCCCCTCTCTCATTTGCTTTCTCTCCCCCCTCTCTTTTGCTCTCTCTCTCTCCCACTCTCTTTTGCTCTCTCTCCCCTTCTCTTTTGCTCTCTCTCCCCCCCCATTTTTTTTGCTCTCTCCCCCTCTCTTTTGCTCTCTCTCCCCTTCTCTTTTGCTCTCTCTCCCCCTCTCTTTTGCTCTCTCTCCCCTTCTCTTTTGCTCTCTCTCCCCCTCTTTTTTTTTGCTCTCTCCCCCTCTCTTTTGCTCTCTCTCCTCCTCTCTTTTTTTGCTCTCTCTACCCTCTTTTGCTCTCTCTCCTCTCTTTTGCTCTCTCCCCCCTCTCTTTTGCTCTCTCCCCCTCTCTTTTGCTCTCTTTCCACCTTCTCTTTTGCTCTCTCTCTCCTGTCTTTTGCTATTTCTCCCCCTATCTTTTGCTATGTCCCCCCTCTCTTTTGCTCTCTCTCCCCCTCTCTTTTGCTCTGTCTCCCCTCTCTTTTGCTCTATCTCTCCCTTTCTTTTTCTCTCCCCCCCCCCTCTCTTTTGCTCTCTCCCCCTCTCTTTTGCTCTCTCCCCCCTCTCTTTTGCTCTTTCCCCCCTCTCTTTTGCTCTCTCTCCCCCTCCCTTTTGCTCTCTCTCCCCCCTCTCTTTTGCTCTCTCTCCCCCCTCTCTTTTGCTCTCTCCCCCCTCTCTTTTGCTCTCTCTCCCCCCTCTCTTTTGCTCTCTCTCTCCCCTCTCTCTTTTGCTCTCTCTTCCCATTCTCTTTTGCTCTCTCTCCCCCCTCTCTCTCTCCCCTCTCTTTTGCTCTCTCTCCCCTCTCTTTTGCTCTCTCTTCCCCTCTCTTTTGCTCTCTCTCTCTCTCTTTTGCTCTCTTTCCCCTCTCTCTTGCTCTCTCTCCCCCTCTCTTTTGCTCTGTCTCCCCCCAGTTTTGCGCTCTCTCTCATGGACATGCCCCTCCCACCTGGCCATGCCCCATCACAGCGCTCCTGTCGGCCATGCCCCCATCATGGTGCTCCCGCCCAGCCATGCCCCCCCCCGTCACGGCGGCTTCCTCCCACCATCTCTGTCCTCTCATACGGCCAGGTATGTTTGTCATCGATGTTGGATCACAGCTGTTTTGCCTTCTCTTGCCCGCCTCACACACAGTCTGTCTCTAACCAATGTGTGGATAACAGCTGCTTTGCCTTGCACACGTCTCTGTCACTGCTCTGTCACTGAATGTCTCTACTGCTTATGACAGCTTCGAACAAACATACATGGCCTTTTATATTATAGGATGGATTATGGAGACGAACAAGAGAAGAAAAAAAACACTGCATTTAAAGTGCAGCAATGCACAGTTTGAGTGGAGTGCTATTAAATGCTCCAGCTTGTGTGTTAACTGCTATAGAAGTAAGCTTTCTATGCGCATCTAGTAGTATGTACACATATAAATACAGGTATATATGTATATATATATATATATATATATATATGTATATGTATATATATATATATATATATATATATATATATATATACTGTATATATACAGAACTATTTACTAGTCTTAATGGCTTAGAAATTGCAGTGGATAACTTAGAAATATGGATTTTTCCTATATTTAACATTGAGTGGACTAGTAACTTTTTCCCTCTGGGCTAGTAGCTTTTAACCCCTGACTAGTTAACCATAGGGATATTTTTCAATCCCTGTACACACATACATATACTTCTTTAGACATATGTATGTATCGCTATGTTAAAGCCCTTTGTCTGACTTTTTCTTCTAACACCTAAGCCCTCATGTTTGATCCCTTATAACTTTTTATAAATAATTTTTAATAGATGCTGTTATTATGAGTGTAACTGTACTTTGTAATGTATTTTTGATCTGTTTTGTGACACTTTCTTGTTTCGCTAAAGAGTAAACTGTTAACTAAAGCTCTGAGGACGTGTTAACCCAATGAGCGCTAACTTGAATTTGGCTCAAGCGATTACGTTTACTTTCAACTACACAAGGGGAAAATCCGCCATGCACAAACTACCTTGATAAATACCTTATCACACAAGAGTAACTGTTAGCGCTCCACTCATAATCTAAGCCCTTAATATTTTTGGCTAACCAGTTTTATATGTATACTACAATATATATCTATATTGGGTTTTTTTTTTTTTTTTGTTTAACCAGTTTAATATGTATACCATTTTTTCAAGCTAATTTAATATGTATACCATAATATATTTAATTTTTTGTTTGACCAATTTAATATAAATAATATACTGCATTTTATTTTTTGTTTAATCAATTTATCAATTTAATATTTATAAATTAATATTTATAAATGTATTATTGTTTCACCAGTTTAATATTATACTACAATATTCATTCAAAAGATTTGAAATAAATATATTTTCAATTTTAATAGTTCCTTTTGCTATTCTTTTGTAAGGAAGACTCCAATCTGCCATTTAATCAGCTTTACAACAGTCTGGCTCACGGTAAGCTAGTATGTCACAGATGGTGTTGCAGCTGAAGTTTCCATACTGCCCACAGGCCGCTCATCATTATGTTATACAGACAAACAAGGTTGCGTAGCAGATGTAGAACCATTTGTGTTAAAAGATTTATTAATACATTATTTGTTAAAACTATTTAAAAGTATTTTGTCTATCAAATCCATATTACCATATTAAAGCATTTTAATTATATTTGATCATTTAATGCTGATATGTAAATTAACTAACGCCTAGATTATGAGTTTTTTGCGTTAGGCTTAAAAAGCTGCCAGTCCTAACGCTGCTTTTTAACGCCCGGTGGTATTACGAGCCTTGCATGTACAGGTGTACCGCTCACTTTTTTGGCCAAACTTGGAAATACAACAAATACACTTACGTAAATTGTGTATCATCTTTTTTCAATGGGACTTGCATAGCGCCTGGATTACGAGTCTGCCAAAAAGTGTGCGGAAGACCCTCTCCTGTGAAGACTGGTACCGCATTTTAAAGTCAGTAGTTAAGATAAGAGTTTTACACTACAAAGCCGTAGCATAAAACTCTTAACTAAAGTGCTAAAAAGTACACTAACACCCATAAACTACCTATTAACCCCTAAACCGAGGCCCTCCCGCATCACAAACACTAAAAGAATAATTTTAACCCCTAATCTGCCGAACCGGACATTGCCTCCACTATAATAAATATATTAACCCCTAAACCGCCGCACTCCCGCCTCCAATAGCACTAGTTAAATATTATTAACCCCTAATCTGCCATCCCTAACATCGCCGCCACCTACATTTATTAAACCCTAATCTGCCGCCCCCAATGTCGCCGCCACTATATTAAATTTATTAACCCCTAAATCTAAGTCTAACCCTAACCCTAACACCCCCTAACTTAAATATAATTAAAATAAATCTAAATAAAAATTCCTATCATTAACTAAATTATTCCTATTTAAAACTACCTAGTTTTATAGGTAAGTATGTAGTTTTAAATAGGAATAATGTAGTTAATTATAGTACTTTTATTTAGATTTATTGTAATTCTATTTAAGTTAGGGGGTGTTAGGTTTAGGGTTAGACTTAGGTTTAGGGGTTAATACATTTAGTATAGTGGCAGCGACGTTGGGGGCGGCAGATTAGGGGTTAATAAATGTAGGTAGGTGGCGGCGACGTTGGGGGTGGCAGATTAGGGGTTAATAAATATAATGTAGGTGTCGGCGATGTTGGGGGCAGCAGATTAGGGGTTCATAATTATAATGTAGGTGGCGGCGGTGTCCGGAGCGGCAGATTAGGGGTTAATAATATAATGTAGGTGTCGGTGATGTCAGGGGCGGTAGATTAGGGGTTAATAAGTGTAAGATTAGGGGTGTTTAGACTCAAGGTTCATATTAGGGTGTTAGGTGTAGACATACATTTTATTTCCCCATAGGAATCAATAGGGCTGCGTTCGGGAGTTTTACGCTGCTTTTTGGCAGGTGTTAGACTTTTTTTCAGATGGCTCTCCCCGTTGATACTTATGGGGAAATCGTGCACGAGCACGTTACAACAGCTCACCACTGACTTAAGCAGCGCTGGTTTTGGAGTGAGATTTGGAGCAAAATTTTGCTCAACGCTCACTTCTTATCTTTTAACAATGAGTTTCTGAAAACTTGTAATACCAACGCTGTAGGTGAGTAAGCGGTGAAACAAAACTGCTCGTTAGCACCTCACAACCTCTAATGCAAAACTCGTAATCTAGGTGTAAGAATTTTAAATGCTGAATTTTAGTTTATACCATTATAACAATAAAAATTATTAGAAATTTAAACAGTTAAAGCTTTAAAATCTAACACCAAATAAATTCACATTTGTAGATAACCTTCTTAAGAAATGTTATGTGTCACTGACTTAGTAATCTTGAGTAAAAAAATAAATGTAAGTTTAGTAAAAAAATAATTGTTGGTAAAAATAAGATTTCAAAATAGTCCTACTTATTCACATAAATGCATCTATTTAGTTTTGTTATGACTTAATTGAATGTTTCCTTCCTAAGATAGGGAGAGTCCACTGCTTCATTCCTTACTGTTGGGAAATACAACACCTGGCCACCAGAAGGAGGCAGATACCCCAGCCAAAGGCTTAAATATCCCTCCCACTTCCTCATTACCCCAGTCATTCTTTGACTTTTGTCATGTTAGGAAGTGGCAGAGAAGTGTCAGAAGATTTGGAGAGTCCTGAAAAAAGGTATCTGCCCTTCGAGATAGGATTGGAGTTTTAAGTAGTCATGTCAACCTCTCAGTGAGAGTATTGATGAAAGTTAGTCTGGAGATGCAGGAAAGTTTTTCTGCAAAACCATCCAGACTACTGCTAACAGCTCCTAAGCAATTCGTGTTGACGAGTCTCACTGCCTGCTTACTCTCACTCAAGTCCTTGTCAGGAGCGCTGCTATAAGACTGTCACACTTGAGGGCTGTGTTCTGTTCCACAGCATGGATCCTGGAGGTAAGATTGTTTCAATGTTTATACAAAAAATGCTATAACAGGGTCACAGTGTGGCTCCTTTATACCTTGATAGGATCCAGGGTTAATATCCTCTGAAGGGGGTTTAATGAACAGTTGGGGTTAATTAATCAGTGTATTAATTATTTACATGCTGATTTGTGTGATTTTTTTCCTGGACTGATAGACTGTGTGTTTTTGGCTGGAACAAACAGGTTTCACTTTTAAGTTTCACTTTCGTTTTTGAAAGTGTTGCACAGCTCCTATTACTTGCTGTACTTGTAATAACAGGTGAAGTACTGTCTTGCACTCCATGTGACCGGTTGTGGTCTATGTTCATTTCCTACATTCCGGCTGAGACTTGAACCTGAGGAGAGCATTCCTATGTTAACTGTCTGGGTCTAGGAGGTGGTGAGTGCCCCAGCAATTGGGAGTATAAAGGTGCAGTTTTCTATAATAAAAAACGTTTTTATTTGTGTCCTTCTGTGGGTATAAACTGAGCTATGGAGGACTCTGACATGTTAGAAGGTACTCCTTCTGTACTAAATCATACCTGTTTATATTGTGAGGAGGCCGTGGTTTTCCCACCCACTCAATTATGTTCCACATGCCTTAACACTGTTATAAAGTCTAAGAAGGGAGACAAGCCTGCTAAGGCTCTTAGTCCCTCTGAGCCGTCTACCTCTCGGGACTCGGCATCCCATGAGACTACTACCCTTTCTACATTAACCACTCCACATGCAGTTCCCCAAAGCACATCTAATCCTCCATCTGGAGGGGGCCTTCTTCCTGCAGACTTTGCCGCACAGTGTCTGTGGCCCTCAGTGCATTACCTCACTATAACAAATGCATGGCTCTCCTGACCCGGAGTCATCTTAATATTTTTCGGATTTAGCTATTATGTCCCAGTTATCCAATGATGAGTTAACCTCTGTAGCTTCAGAGGGTGAACTTTCTTGGTCGGAGTCCTTAGCGTCTAAGCCTCCTGCTGTGGAGGGACCATCCTTTACATTTTAAATTGAGCACTTGTGTTTTTAATTAAAAGAGGTTCTGTCTACGTTAGAGGTTCCAGAGGCTGCGCTGCCTGAAGAACCTATAATACCTAAATTAGACAGAGTTTACAAAGACAGGAATGCTCCTTTTACTTTTCCTGTGCTGGTTAAGATGGCGAACATTATTAAGAACGAATGGGAAAGAATTGGTTCTTCCTTTTCCCCATCATCTACTTTTAAAAAGTTGTTCCCCGTCCCGGACTCTCAACTGGATTTGTGGGGCTCTATTCCTAAGGTGGATGATGCTATCTCTATGCTTGCTAATTGTACTACTATACCTCTCGAGGATAGTTCTTCATTCAGAGAATTGATGGATAAGAAAATGGAAACCTTTCTGAGAAAGATGCTTCAACATACGGGACTTTTGTTTCAACCGACGGCTTCAGTTGCAGCAGTTGCCGGAGCTGCTACCTACTAGTGTGACTCTTTGTCGGAACTCATTGAGGTGTATTCTCCCCTCGAGGATATTCAAGACAGAATTAAAGCTCTGAGAATTGCTAATTCTTTTATCTGTGATGCAAACATGCAAACTATTCACCTAAATGCAAAGGCCTCTGGCTTTGCGGTCCTAGCCGACTGGGCACTCTGGTTGAAGTCTTGGTCTGTGGATATGACTTCTAAGTCCAGACTTCTTTCTCTTCCCTTCAATGGATAGATTTTCTTTGGTCCAGGCCTGTACTCCATTATTTCTACGGTTACCGGAGGCAAGGGTGCCTTCATGAGGAATTCCACAAAAAGAAAAGTCCATATATTTTAATACTGCTCTTTCATATGTATGTATTGGGGACTTGTAAAGCGTGTCTAATCACCCATAAGGGACCCAAGACGCTGCTCATTTAATCAACCTCAGAAGGATGAAAAGCTGAATGGACATCGCCGGGAATCAAACCTGCAACCCTCAGGTTGCCACAGAGCTCAGCTGCAGTTCATTAGCATAACATAAATTATGTTTTCTTTCATGTAATTGGCAAGAGTCCATGAGCTAGTGACGTATGGGATAGAAATATCCAAGATGTGGAAGTCCACAGAAGAGTCACTAGAGAGGGAGGGATAAAATAACAACAGCTATTTCCACTGAGAAATTAAATCCACACAATAATTAAGCTTATCTCAAAAAAAATTAAATCAAAAGCAGTAGAATCAAACTGAAACAGCTGCCTGAAGAACTCTTTCTACCAAAGATTGCTTCGGAAGAAGCAAATACATCAAAATGGTAAAAACAATAAAAGTATGCAAAGAAGACCAAATTACTGATTTGCTAATTTGATCAACCTAAGCTTCATTCTGAAAAAGCCCAAGAAAAGGTGACTGAACTTAGTAGAATGAGCTGTAAAACTCTGAGGCAGAGCCTGCCCTGCCTTAAAATAAGCCTTGAAAAACAAAAGGATGGCAACTGGACATCCGAACAAGATCTACATACCAAACCTGTGAGACCATGCTGATGCTATCAGAAACACATGACACTGTTCCAATATGATCTTGGAAATCACCTTTGGAAGAAAAAAACAGAGGTGGAAAGATGTAGTCAGGTTGCAAAACCAAGACACTGCTAATGCATCCACCATCTCCACCTGAGGATCCCTGGACCTGAAAAGGTACCTGGGAAATTAAGAAAACACATCTGTATAGAGACACTATTCTTCCGGATGTAAAGACTGACGGCTGAGATAATACACCTCCCAAATGTCTAAAATCATAGAAAATAGACAGGAGATGAATTCCATCTAAGAACGTATTCAAGATACTTCTTAATTGCTAAGGATCTACGGGTCCCTATTGTTGATTGACATATGCCACAGTTGTGATATTGTAAAATAGAAAAAGTTCTCTTCTAAAAGAGGCCTGAAAGAGCTCTGAAAAAAATAGCATGGAGTTTTTAAAATATCGATTGGAAACCTCGCCTCTTGAAGTTTCCAAACCCCTTGTGCTGTCAAAAGACCATCAGACAGCTCCCCATCCTGTAAAACTTGCATCCATTAAGAATACAGTCTAATAGACTAATCACCAAAACAAAGAGAGAAGAGTGTTAGGATTTAAAAATATCAACTGTGATATCTAAAAACAATCCCTGTATCATTGATTCAGTATGCAAAGCAAAAAGAGATCTCAGATGAAAAATGAGCAAAGGGAACCATGCCCGATACAGCAGTTATGAGACCTAAAACTTCCTAAAACCTAAAACTTCCATGCACATAGCCACTGACTGTAAGTTAGATAGGCTAACGCCACTTACAATTGACTTTTGTCCGATAAAGAAAAAATACATAAACACATAATCCATCTAGAAACCCACAAAGAAGTGAACCTTGTCTTAGGAATCACAAAACTCTTAGGTAAATTAAATCCTCTCACCATGACTTGAAAAAACAAAACTTAGTTGATTCATGAGGGATTCCACAAAAAGAAAAGTCCATATATTTTAATACTGCTCTTTCATATGTATGTATTGGGGACTTGTAAAGCATGTCTAATCACCCATAAGGGACCCAAGACGCTGCTCATTTAATCAACCTCAGAAGGATGAAAAGCTGAATGGACATCACCGGGAATCAAACCTGCAACCCTCAGGTTGCCACAGAGCTCAGCCGCAGTTCATTAGCATGCTGAGCTATCTGTCCTGCTTTAATAAAAGAAAAGTTTAAGTACCATCCAAATAAGGAAGCACCACAATACCCTACTGTCTGAAGACAGAAAAAGGGCACCAAGAACCTTTGAAAATATTCATAAAGCTGTCACTAAACCAAAGGGAAAAGCGACAAATTGGTAAAGCTTAAAAAGAAAATTTCAGAATCCACAAGTGGTCTGAATAAAATAAAATATGAGGATAAACATCCTAAAAAATGGAGTGGACATGAAATAACCTTAACAAAAAGGCATAATAGTCCTTATAATCGTCAACTTAAAAGTTAAGACTCTAACAAAACAATATAAAATTCTTCAGATCCAAGAATGGACTGAATAAACTTTTCTTCTTAGGGACAAAGAATAGAATTGAATAGAAACCCAAATCCTGTTCCTGCAAAAAGAACTGGCATAATCACTCCAGAAAAACATTCACAGAGTATACTAAGAAAGAAAGATTCTTCCCATAGGAGGTCTCATTCTAAAAAACTATTCAAACCCTAAGAATAATATAGAATTTGGACAGAGTTCATCCAAAAACAATTTAATCTGCCCCCCACCAGAAGGACTGGTTTGAGAACCGCACCTTCATGTAAGTCTAATAACTCGTAATTATATAGCGTTTTCTCCCAGAAGGAAACAAAAAATCGCTTCTTCAGTGCTTACACTCGGAGTTAACCAAATTAGCAGCTGATAAAAAACACAATTTATGCTTACCTGATAAATGTATTTCTCTTGTGGTGTATCCAGTCCACGGATCATCCATTACTTGTGGAATATTCTCATTCCCAACAGGAAGTTGCAAGAGGACACCCACAGCAGAGCTGTAATATAGCTCCTCCCCTAACTGTCATAGCCAGTCATTCGACCGAAAACAAGCCGAGAAAGGAGGAACCATAGGGTGCAGTGGTTACTGTAGTTTAAATTTAAAAATTACCTGCCTTAAAATGACAGGGCGGGCCGTGGACTGGATACACCACAAGAGAAATAAATTTATCAGGTAAGCATAAATTGTGTTTTCTCTTGTAAGGTGTATCCAGTCCACGGATCATCCATTACTTGTGGGATACCAATACCAAAGCTAAAGTACACGGATGAAGGGAGGGACAAGGCAGGAACTTAAATGGAAGGAACCACTGCCCGTAAAACCTTTCTCCCAAATATAGCCTCCGAAGAAGCAAAAGTATCAAATTTGTAAAATTTTGAAAAAATATGAAGCGAAGACCAAGTCGTCGCCTTGCAAATCTGATCAAAAGAAGCCTCATTTTTAAAGGCCCAAGTGGAAGCCACAGCTCTAGTGGAATGAGCTGTAATCCTTTCAGGAGGCTGCTGTCCAGCAGTCTCATAGGCTAAGCGGATTAAGCTTCTTAGTCAAAAAGAAAAAGAGGTTGCCGAAGCCTTTTGACCTCTCCTCTGTCCAGAGTAGACAACAAACAAAGCAGATGTTTGACGAAAATCTTTAGTAGCTTGTAAGTAAAACTTTAAAGCACGGACCACGTCCAAATTGTGTAACACAAGGATGGAACAACAATCTCTTGATTGATATTCTTGTTAGATACCACCTTAGGTAAGAACCCAGGTTTGGTACGCAGGACTACCTTATCCGTATGAAAAATCAGATAAGGAGAATCACATTGTAAGGCAGATAGCTCAGAGACGAGCCGAGGAAATAGCTACCAAAAAAAGAACTTTCCAAGATAAAAGCTTGATATCTATGGAATGAAGAGGTTCAAACGGAACTCCTTGAAGAACCTTAAGAACCAAGTTTAAGCTCCATGGTGGAGCAACAGGTTTAAACACAGGCTTGATTCTAACTAAAGCCTGACAAAATGCCTGAACATCTGGAACATCTGCCAGACGCTTAACTAGCTGACAATCCTTTTTCCAAACCTTCTTGGAGAAAAGATAATATCCTAGCAATCCTGACCTTACTCCATGAGTAACCCTTGGATTCACACCAATAAAGATATCTACGCCATACCTTATGGTAAATTTTCCTGGTGACAGGCTTTCGTGCCTGTCTTAATGTATCAATAACTGACTCAGAGAAGCCACGCTTTGATAAAATCAAGCGTTCAATCTCCAGGCAGTCAGCCTCAGAGAAATTAGATTTGGATGGTTGAAAGGACCCTGAAGTAGAAGGTCCTGTTTCAGAGGCAGAGACCATGGTGGAAAGGATGACATGTCCACTAGATCTGCATACCAGGTCCTGCGTGGCCACGCAGGTGCTATCAGAATCACCGATGCTCTCTCCTGCTTGATCTTGGCAATCAGTCGAGGGAGCAGAGGAAATGGTGGAAACACATAAGCCAGGTTGAAAGACCAGGGCGCTGCTAGAGCATCTATCAGTGTCGCCTTGGGATCCCTGGACCTGGATGCGTAACACGGAAGCTTGGCGTTCTGGCGAGACGCCATGAGAACCAGTTCTGGTTTGCCCCAACGATGAATCAGTTGTGCAAATGCCTCCGGATGGAGTTCCCACTCTCCCGGATGAAAAGTCTGACGACTTAGAAAATCCGCCTCCCAGTTCTCTACACCTGGGATATGGATAGCCGATAGGTGGCAAGAGTGAATCTCTGCCCAGCAAATTATTTTTGAAACTTCTAACATCTCTAGGGAACTTCTCATTCCCCCTTGATGGTTGATGTAAGCTACAGTCGTGATGTTGTCCGACTGAAATCTGATGTACCTCAGAGTTGCTAACTGAGGCCAAGCCTGAAGAGCCTTGAATATCGCTCTTAGTTCCAGAATATTTAATGGAAGGAGAGACTCCTCCTGAGTCCACGATCCCTGAGCCTTCAGGGAGTTCCAGACTGCACCCCAACCTAGAAGGCTGGCATCTGTCGTAACAATTGTCCAATCTGGCCTGCGAAAGGTCATACCTTTGGACAGATGGACCCGAGATAACCACCAGAGAAGAGAATCTCTGGTCTCTTGGTCCAGATTCAGTTGAGGGGACAAATCTGTGTAATCCCCGCTCCACTGACTGAGCATGCATAGTTGCAGCGGTCTGAGATGTAAGTGTGCAAACGGCACTATGTCCATTGCCGCTACCATTAAGCCGATTACTTCCATACACTGAACCACCGAAGGGCGCGGAATGGAATGAAGAATCCGGCACGAATTTAGAAGCTTTGATAACCTGGACTCCGTCAGGTGAATTTTCATTTCTACAGAATCTATCAGAGTCCCTAGAAAGGAAACTCTTGTGAGTGGGGATAGAGAACTCTTTTCCTCGTTCACTTTCCACCCATGCGACCACAGAAAAGCCAGTACTACGTCCGTATGAGACTTGGCAATTTGGGAGTTTGACGCCTGTATCAGGATGTCGTCTAAATAAGGGGCTACTGCTATGCCCCGCGGCCTTAGGACCGCCATAAGTGACCCTAGAACCTTTGTAAAGATTCTTGGGGCTGTAGCTAATCCCAAGGGAAGAGCTACAACTGGTAATGCCTGTCTTAAAAGGCAAACCTGAGAAACCGATGATGATCTTTGTGTATCGGAATGTGAAGATAAGCATCCTTTAGATCCACTGTAGTCATATATTGACCCTCCTGGATCAGTGGTAGGATGGTACGAATAGTTTCCATCTTGAACGACGGAACTTTGAGGAATTTGTTTAAGATCTTTAGATCCAAAATTGGTCTGAAGGTTCCCTCTTTTTTGGGAACCACAAACAGATTTGAGTAAAAACCCTGTCCCTGTTCCTCCTTTGGAACTGGATGGATCACTCCCATAACTAGGAGGACTCGTACACAGTGTAAGAATGCCTCTCTCTTTATCTGGTGTGCAGATAATTGTGAAAGGTGAAATCTCCCTTTTGGGGGGGAAACTTTGAAGTCCAGAAGATATCCCTGGGATATAATTTCCAACGCCCAGGGATCCTGAACATCTCTTGCCCACGCCTGGGCAAAGAGTGAAAGTCTGCCCCCTACTAGATCCGTTCCCGGATAGGGGGCCGTTCCATCATGCTGTCTTAGAGGCAGCAGCAGGCTTTTTTACCTGCTTACCTTTTTTCCATGTCAGGTTTGGTCTCCAGACCGTCTTGGATTGAGCAAAAGTTCCCTCTTGTTTATTATAAGAGGAAGTTGATGCCGCACCTGCCTTGAAGTTTGGAAAGGCATGAAAATTAGACTGTTTGGCCCTAGATTTGGACCTGTCCTGAGGAAGGGCATGACCTTTTCCTCCAGTGATATCAGCAATAATCTCCTTCAACCAGGCCCGAATAGGGTCTGCCCCTTGAAGGGAATGTTAAGTAGCTTAGATTTTGAAGTCACGTCAGCTGACCATGATCTAAGCCATAGCGCTCTGCGCCCCTGTATAGCAAAACCAGAATTCTTAGCCGTTAGTTTAGTCAAATGAACAATGGCATCAGAATAAAAGAATTGGCTAGCTTAAGTGCTCTAAGTTTGCCAAGTATGTCATCCAATGGAGTCGCTACCTGTAAAGCCTCTTCCAGAGACTCAAACCAGTACGCCGCAGCAGCAGTGACAGGGGCAATGCATGCGAGGGGCTGTAGGATAAAACCTTGTTGAATAAATATTTTCTTAAGGTAACCTCTAATTTTTTATCCATTGGATCTAAAAAAAAAAAGCACAACTGTCCTCGACAGGGATAGTAGTACGCTTTACTAGAGTAGAAACTGCTCCCTCCACCTTAGGGACTGTCTGCCATAAGTCCCATGTGGTGGCGTCTATTGGAAACATTTTTCTAAAAATAGGAGGGGAAGAGAACGGCACACCTGGTCTATCCCATTCCTTATTAATAATTTCTGTAAACCTTTTAGGTATTTGGAAAAACATCAGTACACACCGGCACTGCAAAGTATTTATCCAGTCTACACAATTTCTCTGGCACTGCAATTGTATCACAGTCATTCAGAGCAGCTAAAACCTCCCTAAGCAACACGCGGAGGTGTTCAAGCTTAAATTTAAATGTAGAAATATTAGAATCAGGTATCTTTCCTGAGTCATTAACATCACCCACTGACTGAAGCTCTCTTTCCTCAGCTTCTGCATATTGTGAGGTAGTATCAGACATGGTTCTTAAAGCGTCAGTATGCTCTGCATTTTGTCTCACCCCAGAGCTATCTCGCTTACCTCTAAGTTCAGGTAGTCTGGCTAATACCGCTGACAGTGTATTATCCATGACTGCCGCCATGTCTTGTAAAGTAAACGCTATGGGCGCCCTAGATGTACTTGGCGCCATTTGAGCGGGAGTCCCTTAAGCGGGAGTCAAAGGGTCTGACACTTGGGGAAAGTTAGTCGGCATAACTTCCCCCTCGTCAGATTCCTCTGGTGATACAAGACAGAAAATTATCTTTATTGCATAAAATGAAATCAGTACATTTGGTACACATTCTAAGAGGGGGTTCCACCATGGCTTTTAAACAAAATAAACAAGGAGTTTCTTCTATGTCAGACATGTTTATACAGAATAGCAATAAGACTAGCAAGCTTGGAAAACACTTTAAATCAAGTTAACAAGCAAATATAAAAAACGGTACTGTGCCTTTAAGAGAAACAAATTTTGTCAGAATTTGAAAAACAGTGAAAAAATGCAGTAAATCAAACGACATTTTTACAGTGTGTATAATAGGCTAACAGAGCATTGCACCCACTTGCAAATGGATGATTAACCCCTTAGTTCAAAAAACGGATAAAAAAAAATAAAAATGAAATAGACGTTTTTTAACAGTCACAACAAACTGCCACAGCAAGCTGTGGCCCTACCTTCCCCAATAAACGACTTTGGAAAGCCTTTGGGCCCTTTAGAGATGTCCTATAGCATTCAGAGGGCCTTTGAGTGAAGCTGGATGTCACAGTTTGTAATTTTAACTGCACCAACTGTAACTTTTATACTACAACAGTGGAAAGCCTCAGGAAACTGTTTCTAGTTTAAATTTAAGCCAGCCATGTGGAAAAAACTAGGCCCCAATAAAGTTTTATCACCAAAGCATATATAAAAACGATTAAACATGCCAGCAAACGTTTTATATTGCAATATCATAAGGGTATTACCCCTGGGAGTAAGCATGATACCAGTCGTTATTAAATCACTGTATTCAGGCTTAACTTACATTAATCCGGTATCAGCAGCATTTTCTAGTGTTTTCCATCTCTAGAAAAAATTATAACTGCACATACCTGATAGCAGAATAAACTGCACGCCATTCTCTCGCTGAAGTTACCTCATCTGTGTAATCCCCTCAGACATATGTGAGAATAGCAATGGATCTTAGTTACAACCTGCTAAGATCATAGAAACCTCAGGCAGATTCTTCTTCTATTTACTGCCTGAGATAAAATAGCACAACTCCGGTACTATTTAAAAATAACAAACTTTTGATTGAAGAAAATAAACTAGCTATATTTAACCACTCTCTCCTACAACATCCTTGCTTGTTGAGAGTTGCAAGAGAATGACTGGCTATGACAGTTAGGGGAGGAGCTATATTACAGCTCTGCTGTGGGTGTCCTCTTGCAACTTCCTGTTGGGAATGAGAATATTCCACAAGTAATGGATGATCCGTGGACTGGATACACCTTACAAGAGAAACAGTAGTTATTATTACCCAAATAAATAGTACACAATAAATTGACCTCAAAGGCCAAAGGACTGAATTAACCCTGCCGGGAAATTAATCTATGACCCTTGGATCTAGAACAAGCATTTGTAATCAGGACAATCACCAAATGATCTACATCACCGGACTAAAAGTAGGGCAGAAAAAAACTCTAAACCTCCAGAAATAGTGGAGATAATAGAATTCAGACAAATTATTATACTAACAAGATAGAGATTATAAAATATCAAAAAGAGACAGATGCGCCACATGGCCCAATATTGTTTGTTCCAATAAGATAATGCTTATGTGTAAAAGAGATACACTCACATATAATAAATAGTGATGTCGCGAACAGTATGCCGGAGAACAGTTCCCGGCGATCTTAGCTTGTTCGCGTTCGCCACTGCGGGTGAACATATGCGATGTTCGATCCGCCCCCTATTCGTCATCATTGAGTAAACTTTGACCCTGTATCTCACAGTCTGCAGACACATTTCAGCCAATCAGCAGCAGACACTCCCTCCCAGACCCTCCCAGCTCCTGGGCAGCAGCCATTTTAGATTCATTCTGATCCTGCATTCTTAGTGAGAGGAGGGATAGTGCTGCTGCTGCTGATTTTATAGGGAAATTGATAGCTAGGCTAGTGTATTCAGTGTCCACTACAGTCCTGAAGGACTCATCTGATCTCTGCTGTAAGGACAGCACCCCAAAAAGCCCTTTTTAGGGCTAGAACTTCAGTCGTTTTTTGTTTTTTTTTTGTAATCTAATTGCATTTGCCTGCCTGTCAGCCTGTGTGTCAGGCACACAGCATATACTGTGCCTACTTGCTCACTGCCACCACTCATATCTGGTGTAACATTAGTATAAAATTTAAAAAAAAAAAACTTTTACATCAGTCTGCTAGTGTAATCTAATTTCAGTTGCCAGCAGGCCTGTGTGTCAGGCTCACAGCATATACTGTGCCTAATTGCTCATTTAGTGAAGAATCAATAGCTTTCCTTGACACTACTGTGATAAAAAATGGGAGGCTACTTGAGGTGGATATCTATAGAAAAGAAAGTGATAGAAATAGTCTCTTAAGGTTTGAGAGTGCTCATCCACCACCACTTATAAGAAGTCTACCCAAGAGTCAATTATTGAGAGTGAGGAAAATAGTTTCAGATGAGGACAAGGTACCGACCAGACTAATGGAAATGGGAAATATGTTTATTGAAAGGGGCTTCCCTAAATCCCTAATACAGAAACAGATTGAAGAGGTTAACAAGATTCCTAGACATTCTATCCTTAGGGGTACTAAAGTAAAAAATAAACAGGATGATAAACGTATGGTATTTGTTTCTCAATATAACACACTAAGTACAGAGATTAATAAAGTGATTAAAAGACATTGGCCTATTATTAAAAACCTCAATCCTAAGATAAAAGAATTTGAGGTGCCCCCCATGCCTGCATACAGGAGATGTAGGAATCTAAAGGATGCCCTAGTAAGAGCAGACTTGGGGTCTGGCAAGAAACAAACACAGACATATATCTCTACCCCCAAACTAGGTTGTTTTCCATGCCTGGGCTGCTGCAATTGTGGCAATATAATCAAAGGGGATTCCTTCTCACACCCTCTAACTGGTAGAAAATTTAAAATTCCAGGTTTCTTTACATGTAACACAGATTATGTAATATATTTAATTAAATGTCCGTGTTCTAAGATTTATATAGGTGAATCCACCAGAAGGGTAAGGGACCGGATTGTGGAACATAAGTCCAATATACGTTGCAATAATAGGGATGCTCCTGTATCAAACCACTTTCTACAGGCAGGACATACTATTTCTCAGTTGAGATATCAGGTTATAGAACAGATAAGAAAACCTAGGAGAGGGGGTGATAGACAGCAAATTTTAAAATCAAGGGAAACATACTGGATATACACCTTACAATCACTTATACCCCATGGAATGAATAAGGAAATAGATTGGCAAATTACCCTTCAATAACCATCTGAATAACTGTATTGACACTCTATAAAACTAGTTTGTTATTGGCTCTACCTATTAGAGAAAAGCTGTATAGGATTTTTTGTTTAAGTTCCTCATTTTCTGTTGTTAGTGACTATGAATTATTTAGATTATGAATAACATTTTGTATGTTTTGACAGACTATGTAAATTTTGTATATATTTATATGTATGTACTAACTTAAGATGATCACTATATTAATGAATATGTATGTTATATTGTATCTTCCAGGTTACTATAAGTTGATAAGAGGAAATTGACTTAACCACTAGAGGGAGCATGAAGGAAAGTCTCCCTGATGTATAGACACAGAGGGTTAATTATTAGTCTCACACCTGTACAGGTAATAACCCCGCCTATTATGGCTACATAAGGAGTGGTTTTGTCATTTGTTTGTATAACATGATTAAGGTCAGGTTCTGACCGAAACGTCGTTGTTGTTTTTATATGTCTCTGATGCAATAAAAATATAAGGAAAACTTTAAGTTGGTGCTGCTTCAACTTCTTCACTATACCTTTGATTGGGGTGAGTGCAAGGACCCCACTAGCGTGCACCTTGGGTCTGGTTGATGAGTGCTGGGTTTTTCTGTTCTTCCTAATTGCTCAGTGCCACCAGCCCACCACTCATATCTGGTGTAACATTAGTGTAATTTTTAAAAAAAAAAACTTTTACATCAGTCTGCTAGTGTAATCTAATTTCAGTTGCCAGGCCAGCCTGCCACTGCCAGCCTCAGTGCCACCACTCATATCTGGTGTAACATTAGTGTAAATTTAAAAAAAAAAAACTTTTACATCAGTCTGCTAGTGTTATTTAATTTTAGTTGACAGGCCAGCCTGCCACTAGTGCTAGCCTGTGTGTCAGGCTCACAGCATATACTGTGCCTACTTCCTCAGTGCCACCACTCATATCTGTTGTAACATTAGTGTAAATTTTTTTAAAAAAAACTTTTACATCAGTCTGCTAGTGTTATTTAATTTTAGTTGCCAGGCCAGCCTGCCACTAGTGCCAGCCTGTGTGTCAGGCTCACAGCATATACTGTGCCTACTTCCTCAATGCCACCACTCATATCTGTTGTAACATTAGTGTAATTTTTTTTAAAAAAACTTTTACATCAGTCTGCTAGTGTTATTTAATTTTAGTTGCCAGGCCAGCCTGCCACTAGTGCCAGCCTGTGTGTCAGGCTCACAGCATATACTGTGCCTACTTCCTCAGTGCCACCACTCATATCTGTTGTAACATTAGTGTAAATTTAAAAAAAAAAACTTTTACATCAGTCTGCTAGTGTTATTTAATTTTAGTTGCCAGGCCAGCCTGCCACTAGTGCCAGCCTGTGTGTCAGACTCACAGCATATACTGTGCCTACTTCCTCAGTGCCACCACTCATATCTGTTGTAACATTAGTGTAAATAAAAAAAAACAAAAACTTTTACATCAGTCTGCTAGTGTTATTTAATTTTAGTTGCCAGGCCAGCCTGCCACTATTGTCAGCCTGTGTGTCAGGCTCACAGCATATACTGTGCCTACTCCCTCAGTGCCACCACTCATATCTGTTGTAACATTAGTGTAAATTTTTTTTTAAAAAAAACTTTTACATCAGTCTGCTAGTGTTATTTAATTTTAGTTGCCAGGCCAGCCTGCCACTAGTGCCAGCCTGTGTGTCAGGCTCACAGCATATACTGTGCCTACTCCCTCAGTGCCACCACTCATATCTGTTGTAACATTAGTTTAATTTTTTTTTTTTTTTTTTACATCAGTCTGCTAGTGTTACTTAATTGCAGTTGCCTGCCTGCCAGCATGTGTGCCAGGCCCACTTGCCAACTAGTGCCACCAATCATATTTGTTATAACAGTAGTGTAAATATTAAAAAAAAAAACTTTTTTGACTGGGAAACATCAGTTTGCTAGTGTAATCTAATTGAAGTTGCCCTCCTGCCAGCGTGTGCGCCAGGCCCACTTGCCAAGTTAGTGGCAGCACTCATATTTGTTGTAACAGTAGTGTAAATATTTTTTAAAAAAACTTTTTTGACTGTGAAACATCAGTCTGCTAGTGCAATCTTATTGCAGTTTCCTGCCTGCCAGCGTGTGTGCCAGGCCCACTTGCCAACTAGTGCCACCAATCATATTTGTTATAACAGTAGTGTAAATATTTAAAAAAAAAACTTTTTTGACTGTGAAACATCAGTCTGCTAGTGTAATCTAATTGAAGTTGCCTGCCTGCCAGCGTGTGTGCCAGGCCCACTTGCCAAGTTAGTGCCACCACTCATATGTGTTATAACAGTAGTGTAAATATTTTAAAAAAAATCTTTTTTGACTGTGAAACATCAGTCTGCTAGTGTAATCTAATTGCAGTTGCCTGCCTGCCTGCCAGCGTGTGTGCCAGACCCACTTGCCAACTAGTGCCACCAATCATATTTGTTATAAAAGTAGTGTAAATATTTTTAAAAAAATATTTTTTGACTGTGAAACATTAGTCTGCTAGTGTAATCTAATTGCAGTTGCTTGTCTGCCAGCATGTGTGCCAGGCCCACTTGCCAAGTTACTGGCACCACTCATATTTGTTGTAACAGTAGTGTAAATATTTTAAAAAAAATTTGACTGTGAAACATCAGTCAGCTAATTTAATCTAATTGCAGTTGCCTGCCTGCCAGCATGTGTGCCAGGCCCACTTGACAACTAGTGCCACCAATCATATTTGTTATAACAGTAGTGTAAATATTTAAAAAAAAAACTTTTTTGACTGTGAAACATCAGTCTGCTAGTGTAATCTAATTGAAAAGTTGCCTGCCTGCCTGCCAGCGTGTGTGCCAGGCCCACTTGACAAGTTAGTGCCACCACTTATATTTGTTGTAACAGTAGTGTAAATATTTAAAAAAAAAAACTTTTTTGACTGTGAAACATCAGTCAGCTAGTGTAATCTAATTGCAGTTGCCTGCCTGCCAGCGTGTGTGCCAGGCCCACTTGCCAACTAGTGCCACCAATTATATTTGTTATAACAGTATTGTAAATATTTTAAAAAAAATCTTTTTTGACTGTGAAATATCAGTCTGCTAGTGTAATCTAATTGAAGTTGCCTGCCTGCCAGCGTGTGTGCCAGGCCCACTTGCCAAGTTACTGGCACCACTCATATTTGTTGTAACAGTAGTGTAAATATTTAAAAAATAAAGATTTTTGACTGTGAAACATCAGTCTGCTTTTTTGTGTCAGGCTCACAGCGTATACTGTGTCCACTTACCCAGTGCCACCACTCATATCTTGTTTAATAGTAGTGTAAAGTCTACATTTAAAAAAAAAAATGACAGGCAGAGGCAGGCCACCCCGCAGGTGCCGTCGTGGTCATGGTGCTGTGATTCCCTTTGACCCTAAATTAATGCCCAGTGTTCAGAGGCCATGTACCATGAACGCGAAAAGTTCTGAGGAGGACCTAGTTGACTGGCTAACACAGGACACCCAATCTTCTAGAGCTTCCGCTTGGAACCTTGACTCACCATCCACCTCCAGCTTAGCTTCGGGCACCTCTCAAGTGACCAGTGCCACTCGCCCGCCTGCCGCCACCACCAACACTAGCACCACAGCCGCTTCACTTGATCTGTCAGAGGAGTTATTGACACATCAGTTGGAAGAAATTATTGATGCGCAACCATCATTGACAGAGGATGTAGATAACAGTGATATGTCTCAGTCAGGCAGCATTACAGACATGGACGTACGGTGTCATGATGATGATGATGATGTTGTACCCGCTGCTGCTTCCTTTGTTGATTTGTCAGATACAAGTGAAGCGGTTGATGATGATGCGTCCGTGGATGTCACATGGGTGCCCGCTAGAAGAGAAGAAGAAGATGGGGAAAGTTCAGATGGGGAGACAGAGAGGAGGAGGAGACGAGTTGGAAGCAGGGGGAGGTCGTCGCAAGGAGATAGTGGCACAGTCAGACAGCATGCATCGGCACTCGGGGTCAGCCAGACAGCATGCCAATCAACACATGCTGTTGCCACCACCAGAATGCCGTCATCGCAGAGATCTGCAGTGTGGCATTTTTTTGTGTGTCTGCCTCTGACAACAGCGATGCCATTTGCAACCTGTGCCAAAAGAAACTGAGTTGTGGGAAGTCCAACACCCACCTAGGTACAACTGCTTTGCGAAGGCACATGATCTCACATTACAAACGCCAATGGGATGAACACATGAGAAGAAGCAGCACACAAACTCAAAGCCGCCATCCTCCTCCTGCTCCAGTATCTTCAGCCACATCAACCACTGCTGTCCTCCTTGCCCCCTCTCAACCATCCACCACTCAGTCTCTCTTCCGTAGCAGTTCCTGGTCATCTGCCCACAGTCAGGTGTCTGTCAAGGACATGTTTGAGTGTAAGAAGCCAATTTCCCAAAGTCACCCCCTTGCCCGGCATCTGACAGCTGGCTTGTCTGAGCTCTTAGCCTGCCAGCTTTTACCATACAAGCTGGTGGAGTCTGAAGCATTCAAAAAAATTGTATCTATTGGGACACCGCAGTGGAAGGTACCCGGCCGAAATTTCTTTTCACAAAAGGCAATCCCCAACCTGTACTCGATTGTGCGAAAGGAAGTAATGGCATGTCTGGCACACAGTGTTGGGGCAAGGGTCCATCTGACCACTGATAGCTGGTCTGCAAAGCATGGTCAGGGCAGGTATATCACCAACACTGCGCATTGGTTAAACCTGCTGATGGCTGACAAGCATGGAATGCGTGGCTCTGCAGAGGAGTTGGTGACACCGCCACAACTTGCAGGCAAGCCTGCTGCTACCTCCTGTACTCCTCCTACTCCATCCTCTTCCATAACCTCTTCCTCGGCTGAGTCCTCTTCTGCTGCTGCATCTTGCTCCACATCAACGGCACCCCCCCCAGCTCCCCAGGTACTATTCCACATCCCGGATACGGCAGTGTCACGCCATCTTGGGGTTGACTTGCCTGAAAGCAGAGAGTCACACCGCCGCAGCAGCACTCCTGTCCACCCTGAATGCACAGGTGGATCAGTGGCTGACTCCACACCAACTGGAGATCGGCAAAGTGGTTTCTGACAACGGAAGTAATTGAGTGGCGGCATTGAAATTGGGCAAGTTGACACATGTGCCGTGCATGGCACATGTGTGTAATCTGATTGTACAAAGATTTGTGCATAAGTACCCAGGCTTACAGGATGTCCTGAAGCAGGCCAGGAAGGTGTGTGGCCATTTCAGGTGTTCCTACACGGCCATGGCACACTTGTCAGATATCCAGCGGTAAAACAACCTGCCAGTGAGGCGCTTGATTTGCGACAGCCCGACACGTTGGAATTCAACACTCCTAATGTTCGACCGCCCGACACGTTGGAATTCAACACTCCTAATGTTCGACCGCCTGCTCCAACAAGAAAAAGCTGTTAACGAGTATTTGTATGATCGGGGTGCTAGGACAGCCTCTGGGGAGCTGGGGATTTTTTTGCCACGTTACTGGTCGCTCATGCGCAATGCCTGTAGGCTTATGTGTCCTTTTGAGGAGGTGACAAACCTAGTCAGTCATACCGAAGGCACCATCAGCTCTTTCATATGTATGTATTGGGGACTTGTAAAGCGTGTCTAATCACCCATAAGGGACCCAAGACGCTGCTCATTTAATCAACCTCAGAAGGATGAAAAGCTGAATGGACATCGCCGGGAATCAAACCTGCAACCCTCAGGTTGCCACAGAGCTCAGCCGCAGTTAATTAGCATAACCTAAATTATGTTTTCTTTCATGTAATTGGCAAGAGTCCATGAGCTAGTGACGTATGGGATAGAAATATCCAAGATGTGGAAGTCCACAGAAGAGTCACTAGAGAGGGAGGGATAAAATAACAACAGCTATTTCCACTGAGAAATTAAATCCACACAATAATTAAGCTTATCTCAAAAAAAATTAAATCAAAAGCAGTAGAATCAAACTGAAACAGCTGCCTGAAGAACTCTTTCTACCAAAGATTGCTTCGGAAGAAGCAAATACATCAAAATGGTAAAAACAATAAAAGTATGCAAAGAAGACCAAATTACTGATTTGCTAATTTGATCAACCTAAGCTTCATTCTGAAAAAGCCCAAGAAAAGGTGACTGAACTTAGTAGAATGAGCTGTAAAACTCTGAGGCAGAGCCTGCCCTGCCTTAAAATAAGCCTTGAAAAACAAAAGCTTTAATCAGGATGCCAAAGAAATGGCAGAGGCTTCCTAACCTTTTCTGGAACCAGAAAAAAACGCAGATAGACTAGAAGTCTTCTAAAATCCTAGTAACCGCGATAGAATTATAAAGCTCTTACCACATCCAAAGGATGTAAAGAACTCTCAAATATTTTTTTAGGATTAGGACACAAAGAAGGAACAACAATTTCTCTACTAATGTTGTTCAAATTCACAACCTTAGGAAAAAAAAGAAGTCCACAAAACAACTTATCTAGATGAAAACATCAGATAAGGAGACACACAAGAGGGAGCTGATAAATCAGAAACTCTTGTAGCAGAAGAGATAGTCAAAAGAAACAACACTTTCAAAGAAACTAGATAATCTTCAAAGAAAATATAGGCTCAAAAGAAAAGAGCCTGCAAAATCTTTAAACCAAATAAGACTCCAAAAAGGAGAAATTAATAAATGAACAGGCATGATACCAACCAAAGCCTGAACAAAACAATGAGTATCATGAAGTTAAAATTTGCGGATAAACTTATCCAAACCATCCTGAAAAACTGTAAAATCCTAGGAATTCTAAAAGAATGCCAAGAGAATTTATGAGAAGGACACTATACAATATAGGTTTTCCAAACTTGATAATACATGTTCCTTGAAACAGACTTATAAGCCTGCAACATAGCGATAGTCAGAGAAACCTCTATGACAAAACACTAATTAATTTCCATATCCTCAAATTAGTAATTGTAGATCCCGATGGAAAAATAGCCCCTAAAACAAGAGGGCTGGCCAAAGAGAAAGCGGCCAAGGATGGCAACTGGACATCCAAACAAGATCTACATACCAAACCTGTGAGACCATGCTGATGCTATCAGAAACACATGACACTGTTCCAATATGATCTTGGAAATCACCTTTGGAAGAAAAAAACAGAGGTGGAAAGATGTAGTCAGGTTGCAAAACCAAGACACTGCTAATGCATCCACCATCTCCACCTGAGGATCCCTAGACCTGAAAAGGTACCTGGGAAATTAAGAAAACACATCTGTATAGAGACACTATTCTTACGGATGTAAAGACTGACGGCTGAGATAATACACCTCCCAAATGTCTAAAATCATAGAAAATAGACAGGAATTCCATCTAAGAACGTATTTAAGATACTTATTAATTGCTAAGGATCTACGGGTCCCTATTGTTGATTGACATATGCCACAGTTGTGATATTGTAAAATAGAAAAAGTTCTCTTCTAAAAGAGGCCTGAAAGAGCTCTGAAAAAAATAGCATGGAGTTTTTAAAATATCGATTGGAAACCTCGCCTCTTGAAGTTTCCAAACCCCTTGTGCTGTCAAAAGACCATCAGACAGCTCCCCATCCTGTAAAACTTGCATCCATTAAGAATACAGTCTAGGAAGGATGAACAAAAGGAGGCCTCTGAATAAAATTATGATAGACTAATCACCAAAACAAAGAGAGAAGAGTGTTAGGATTTAAAAATATCAACTGTGATATCTAAAAACAATCCCTGTATCATTAATTCAGTATGCAAAGCAAAAAGAGATCTCAGATGAAAAATGAGCAAAGGGAACCATGCCCGATACAGCAGTTATGAGACCTAAAACTTCCTAAAACCTAAAACTTCCATGCACATAGCCACTGACTGTAAGTTAGATAGGCTAACGCCACTTACAATTGACTTTTGTCCGATAAAGACAAATACATAAACACATAATCCATCTAGAAACCCACAAAGAAGTGAACCTTGTCTTAGGAATCACAAAACTCTTAGGTAAATTAAATCCTCTTACCATGACTTGAAAAAACAAAACTTAGTTGATTCATGAGGGATTCCACAAAAAGAAAAGTCCATATATTTTAATACTGCTCTTTCATATGTATGTATTGGGGACTTGTAAAGCATGTCTAATCACCCATAAGGGACCCAAGACGCTGCTCATTTAATCAACCTCAGAAGGATGAAAAGCTGAATGGACATCACTGGGAATCAAACCTGCAACCCTCAGGTTGCCACAGAGCTCAGCCGCAGTTCATTAGCATGCTGAGCTATCTGTCCTGCTTTAATAAAAGAAAAGTTTAAGTACCATCCAAATAAGGAAGCACCACAATACCCTACTGTCTGAAGACAGAAGAAGGGCACCAAGAACCTTTGAAAATATTCATAAAGCTGTCACTAAACCAAAGGGAAAAGCGACAAATTGGTAAAGCTTAAAAAGAAAATTTCAGAATCCACAAGTGGTCTGAATAAAATAAAATATGAGGATAAACATCCTAAAAAATGGAGTGGACATGAAATAACCTTAACAAAAAGGCATAATAGTCCTTATAATCGTCAACTTAAAAGTTAAGACTCTAACAAAACAATATAAAATTCTTCAGATCCAAGAATGGACTGAATAAACTTTTCTTCTTAGGGACAAAGAATAGAATTGAATAGAAACCCAAATCCTGTTCCTGCAAAAAGAACTGGCATAATCACTCCAGAAAAACATTCACAGAGTGTACTAAGAAAGAAAGATTCTTCCCATAGGAGGTCTCATTCTAAAAATCTATTCAAACCCTAAGAATAATATAGAATTTGGACAGAGTTCATCCAAAAACAATTTAATCTGCCCCCCACCAGAAGAACCGGTTTGAGAACCGCACCTTCATGCAAGTCTAATAACTCGTAATTATATAGCGTTTTTCTCCCAGAAGGAAACAAAAAATCGCTTCTTCAGTGCTTACACTCGGAGTTAACCAAATTAGCAGCTGATAAAAACAGTAGTTATTATTACCCAAATAAATAGTACACAATAAATTGACCTCAAAGGCCAAAGGACTGAATTAACCCTGCCGGGAAATTAATCTATGACCCTTGGATCTAGAACAAGCATTTGTAGTCAGGACAATCACCAAATGATCTACATCACCGGACTAAAAGTAGGGCAGAAAAAAACTCTAAACCTCCAGAAATAGTGGAGATAATAGAATTCAGACAAATTATTATACTAACAAGATAGAGATTATAAAATATCAAGAAGAGACAGATGCGCCACATGGCCCAATATTGTTTGTTCCAATAAGATAATGCTTATGTGTAAAAGAGATACACTCACATATAATAAATAGTGATGTCGCGAACAGTACGCCGGAGAACAGTTCCCGGCGATCTTAGCTTGTTCGCGTTCGCCACTGCGGGTGAACATATGCGATGTTCGATCCGCCCCCTATTCGTCATCATTGAGTAAACTTTGACCCTGTATCTCACAGTCTGCAGACACATTTCAGCCAATCAGCAGCAGACACTCCCTCCCAGACCCTCCCAGCTCCTGGGCAGCAGCCATTTTAGATTCATTCTGATCCTGCATTCTTAGTGAGAGGAGGGATAGTGCTGCTGCTGCTGATTTTATAGGGAAATTGATAGCTAGGCTAGTGTATTCAGTGTCCACTACAGTCCTGAAGGACTCATCTGATCTCTGCTGTAAGGACAGCACCCCAAAAAGCCCTTTTTAGGGCTAGAACTTCAGTCGTTTTTTTTTTTTTGTAATCAAATTGCATTTGCCTGCCTGTCAGCCTGTGTGTCAGGCACACAGCATATACTGTGCCTACTTGCTCACTGCCACCACTCATATCTGGTGTAACATTAGTGTAAATTAAAAAAAAAAAAACTTTTACATCAGTCTGCTAGTGTAATCTAATTTCAGTTGCCAGCAGGCCTGTGTGTCAGGCTCACAGCATATACTGTGCCTAATTGCTCAGTGCCACCAGCCCACCACTCATATCTGGTGTAACATTAGTGTAATTTTTTTAAAAAAAAACTTTTACATCAGTCTGCTAGTGTAATCTAATTTCAGTTGCCAGGCCAGCCTGCCACTGCCAGCCTCAGTGCCACCACTCATATCTGGCGTAACATTAGTGAAAATTTAAAAAAAAAAAAACTTTTACATCAGTCTGCTAGTCTTATTTAATTTTAGTTGCCAGGCCAGCCTGCCACTTGTGCCAGCCTGTGTGTCAGGCTCACAGCATATACTGTGCCTACTTCCTCAGTGCCAACACTCATATCTGTTGTAACATTAGTGTAAATTTAAAAAAAAAAACTTTTACATCAGTCTGCTAGTGTTATTTAATTTTAGTTGCCAGGCCAGCCTGCCACTAGTGCCAGCCTGTGTGTCAGGCTCACAGCATATACTGTGCCTACTTCCTCAGCGCCACCACTCATATATGTTGTAACATTAGTGTAAATTTTAAAAAAAAACGTTTAAATCAGTCTGCTAGTGTTATTTAATTTTAGTTGCCAGGCCAGCCTGCCACTAGTGCCAGCCTGTGTGTCAGGCTCACAGCATATACTGTGCCTACTTCCTCAGTGCCACCACTCATATCTGTTGTAACATTAGTGTAAATTAAAAAAAAAAAAACTTTTACATCAGTCTGCTAGTGTTATTTAATTTTACTTGCCAGGCCAGCCTGCCACTATTGTCAGCCTGTGTGTCAGGCTCACAGCATATACTGTGCCTACTTCCTCAGTGCCACCACTCATATCTGTTGTAACATTAGTGTAAATTTTTTTTAAAAAAACTTTTACATCAGTCTGCTAGTGTTATTTAATTTTAGTTGCCAGGCCAGCCTGCCACTAGTGCCAGCCTGTGTGTCAGGCTCACAGCATATACAGTGCCTACTCCCTCAGTGCCACCACTCATATCTGTTGTAACATTAGTTTAATTTTTTTTTTATTTTTTTTTACATCTGTCTGCTAGTGTTATTTATTTGCAGTTGCCTGCCTGCCAGCATGTGTGCCAGGCCCACTTGCCAACTAGTGCCACCAATCATATTTGTTATAACAGTAGTGTAAATATTAAAAAAAAAAACTTTTTTGACTGTGAAACATCAGTCTGCTAGTGTAATCTAATTGAAGTTGCCTGCCTGCCAGCGTGTGTGCCAGGCCCACTTGCCAAGTTAGTGCCACCACTCATATGTGTTATAACAGTAGTGTAAATATTTAAAAAAAAAACTTTTTTGACTGTGAAACATCAGTCTGCTAGTGTAATCTAATTGCAGTTGCCTGCCTGCCTGCCAGCGTGTATGCCAGACCCACTTGCCAACTAGTGCCACCAATCATATTTGTTATAACAGTAGTGTAAATATTTTAAAAAAAATCTTTTTTGACTGTGAAACATTAGTCTGCTAGTGTAATCTAATTGCAGTTGCTTGCCTGCCAGCATGTGTGCCAGGCCCACTTGCCAAGTTACTGGCACCACTCATATTTGTTGTAACAGTAGTGTAAATATTTAAAAAAAAAAATTTGACTGTGAAACATCAGTCAGCTAATTTAATCTAATTGCAGTTGCCTGCCTGCCAGCATGTGTGCCAGGCCCACTTGACAACTAGTGCCACCAATCATATTTGTTATAACAGTAGTGTAAATATTTAAAAAAAAAACTTTTTTGACTGTGAAACATCAGCCTGCTAGTGTAATCTAATTGAAAGGTTGCCTGCCTGCCAGCGTGTGTGCCAGGCCCACTTACCAAGTTAGTGCCACCACTCATATTTGTTGTAACAGTAGTGTAAATATTTAAAAAAAAAAACGTTTTTGACTGTGAAACATCAGTCAGCTAGTGTAATCTAATTGCAGTTGCCTGCCTGCCAGCGTGTGTGCCAGGCCCACTTGCCAACTTGTGCCACCAATCATATTTGTTATAACAGTAGTGTAAATATTTTTTAAAAAAACTTTTTTGACTGTGAAACATCAGTCTGCTAGTGTAATCTAATTGAAGTTGCCTGCCTGCCAGCGTGTGTGGCAGGCCCACTTGCCAAGTTACTGGCACCACTCATATTTGTTGTAACAGTAGTGTAAATATTTAAAAAATAAAGATTTTTGACTGTGAAACATCAGTCTGCTTTTTTGTGTCAGGCTCACAGCGTATACTGTGTCCACTTGCCCAGTGACACCACTCATATCTTGTTTAATAGTAGTGTAAAGTCTACATTTAAAAAAAAAATGACAGGCAGAGGCAGGCCACCCCGCAGGTGCCGTCGTGGTCATGGTGCTGTGATTCCCTTTGACCCTAAATTAATGCCCAGTGTTCAGAGGCCATGTACCATGAACGCGAAAAGTTCTGAGGAGGACCTAGTTGACTGGCTAACACAGGACACCCAATCTTCTAGAGCTTCCACTTGGAACCTTGACGCACCATCCACCTCCAGCTTAGCTTCGGGCACCTCTCAAGTGACCAGTGCCACTCGCCCGCCTGCCGCCACCACCAACACTAGCACCACAGCCGCTTCACTTGATCTGTCAGAGGAGTTATTGACACATCAGTTGGAAGAAATTATTGATGCGCAACCATCATTGACAGAGGATGTAGATAACAGTGATATGTCTCAGTCAGGCAGCATTACAGACATGGACGTACGGTGTCATGATGATGATGATGTTGTACCCGCTGCTGCTTCCTTTGTTGATTTGTCAGATACAAGTGAAGCGGTTGATGATGATGCGTCCGTGGATGTCACGTGGGTGCCCACTAGAAGAGAAGAAGAAGATGGGGAAAGTTCAGATGGGGAGACAGAGAGGAGGAGGAGACGAGTTGGAAGCAGGGGGAGGTCGTCGCAAGGAGATAGTGGCACAGTCAGACAGCATGCATCGGCACTCGGGTCAGCCAGACAGCACGCCAATCAACACATGCTGTTGCCACCACCAGAATGCCGTCATCGCAGAGCTCTGCAGTGTGGCATTTTTGTGTGTGTCTGCCTCTGACAACAGCGATGCCATTTGCAACCTGTGCCAAAAGAAACTGAGTTGTGGGAAGTCCAACACCCACCTAGGTACAACTGCTTTGCGAAGGCACATGATCTCACATTACAAACGCCGATGGGATGAAAACATGAGAAGAAGCAGCACACAAACTCAAAGCCGCCATCCTCCTCCTGCTCCAGTATCTTCAGCCACATCAACCACTGCTGTCCTCCTTGCCCCCTCTCAACCATCCACCACTCAGTCTCTCTTCCGTAGCAGTTCCTGGTCATCTGCCCACAGTCAGGTGTCTGTCAAGGACATGTTTGAGTGTAAGAAGCCAATTTCCCAAAGTCACCCCCTTGCCCGGCATCTGACAGCTGGCTTGTCTGAACTCTTAGCCTGCCAGCTTTTACCATACAAGCTGGTGGAGTCTGAAGCATTCAAAAAAATTGTATCTATTGGGACACCGCAGTGGAAGGTACCCGGCCGAAATTTCTTTTCACAAAAGGCAATCCCCAACCTGTACTCGATTGTGCGAAAGGAAGTAATGGCATGTCTGGCACACAGTGTTGGGGCAAGGGTCCATCTGACCACTGATAGCTGGTCTGCAAAGCATGGTCAGGGCAGGTATATCACCAACACTGCGCATTGGTTAAACCTGCTGATGGCTGACAAGCATGGAATGCGTGGCTCTGCAGAGGAGTTGGTGACACCGCCACAACTTGCAGGCAAGCCTGCTGCTACCTCCTCTACTCCTCCTACTCCATCCTCTTCCATAACCTCTTCCTCGGCTGAGTCCTCTTCTGCTGCTGCGTCTTGCTCCACATCAACGGCACCCCCCCAGCTCCCCAGGTACTATTCCACATCCCGGATACGACAGTGTCACGCCATCTTGGGGTTGACTTGCCTGAAAGCAGAGAGTCACACCACCGCAGCAGCACTCCTGTCCACCCTGAATGCACAGGTGGATCAGTGGCTGACTCCACACCAACTGGAGATCGGCAAAGTGGTTTCTGACAATGGAAGTAATTGAGCGGCGGCATTGAAATTGGGCAAGTTGACACATGTGCCGTGCATGGCACATGTGTGTAATCTAATTGTACAAAGATTTGTGCATAAGTACCCAGGCTTACAGGATGTCCTGAAGCAGGCCAGGAAGGTGTGTGGCCATTTCAGGTGTTCCTACACGGCCATGGCACACTTGTCAGATATCCAGCGGCAAAACAACCTGCCATTGAGGCGCTTGATTTGCGACAGCCCGACACGTTGGAATTCAACACTCCTAATGTTCGACCGCCTGCTCCAACAAGAAAAAGCTGTTAACGAGTATTTGTATGACCGGGGTGCTAGGACAGCCTCTGGGGAGCTGGGGATTTTTTTGTCACGTTACTGGAAGGCACCATCAGCGTCATCATACCATTTGTTTTCTTCCTGGAGCGTGCCCTGCGAAGAGTGCTGGATCAGGCTGTAGATGAGCGTGAAGAGGAAGAGGAAGAGTTGTGGTCTCCATCACCACCAGAAACAGCCTTATCAGCATCGCTTGCTGGACCAGTGGCAACGCAGGAAGAGGATTGTGAGGAAGAGGAGTCAGAGGAGGAATGTGGCTTTGAGGAGGAGGCGGAAGACCAAGCACAACAGGCATCCCAGGGTTCTCGTTGTTGTCACCTATCTGGTACCCGTGGTGTTGTACTTGGCTGGGGGAAGAAGATACCTTCAGTGAGATCAGTGAGGACGAGGAATGGGACATGAGTAGCTCGGCATCTAACCTTGTGCAAATGGGTTCTTTCATGCTGTCGTGCCTGTTGAGGGACACTCGTATAATAAAGCTGAAGGAGAACGAACTGTACTGGGTGTCCACGCTACTAGACCCCCGGTATAAGCATAAAGTGACTGAAATGTTTCCGAATTCCCGCAAGTCGGAAAGGATGGAGCAGTTCAAAAATAAATTAAAAAGTATGCTTTACACAGCGTATAAGGGTGATGTCACAGCACAACGGGAATCTATCAGGGGAAGAGATGAAAGTAATACTCCTCCTCCCACGACCACGCCAGCAAGGACAGGATGCTTTCCAGATGTGTTGTTGATGGAGGACATGCAGACCTTTTTAACTCCTATGCATCGACACAGCCCTTCGGGATCCAGCCTCAGAGAATGACTCAACCGACAGGTAGCAGACTACCTCGCATTAACTGCGGATCTCGACACTCTGAGGAGCGATGGACCCCTTGACTACTGGGTGTGCAGGCTTGACCTGTGGCCTGAGCTATCCCAATTTGTAATCGAACTTCTGGCCTGCCCCGCTTCAAGTGTCCTGTCAGAAAGGACCTTCAGTGCAGCAGGAGGTATTGTCACTGAGAAGAGAAGTTGCCTAGGTCAAAAAAGTCTTGATTATCTCACCTTTATTAAAATGAATGAGTGATGGATCCCAAAGGAACTGACATTGGGCGATACATTCGAGTAAAAAAGACCTGATGAAATGAGCTGCCTTGGGCTAAAAATGGTACACACGCTGCTGTATTTTATCTTCGAATGCCGGATAACTTGCGTGACTTATCCGCCAACAACTAGGGTTCAAGCCACAATGTTTTAGGGTACTTTTTAACTGTCAAACAAACATAAATTTTTCTGGCCGCTGCTACAGCAGCGTCTGCAACAATACCTAATTTTTCAGGCATGTGTACATGCCTAATTTTTCTGGCCTCTGGTGCTGCACTGTGGATTCAAAACCCAAACCAAACAAAAAGGCACATAACAGGGATTAAACTGCTAAGAATAGTACTACTTAACACACCACTCATATCTGGTGGCACAGTAGATTGCACGTGCAGTGCCCCAAATTTGAAGTAGGAGGACCGACCAAGCATCTTTTTCCATCTCCCGGTTCCTAAAAATTATCTCTGGGTTCCTAAAATCGATGCCATACCTGTACTCGATTGTGCAAAAGGAAGTGATGGCATATGGGGTCTTTCATGCTGTCGTACCTGTTGAGGGTCAGAGACCCTCGTATAAAAAGGCTGAAGGAGAACGACCTGTACTGGGTGTCCAAGCATCTTTTTCCATCTCCCGGTTCCTAAAAATTATCTCTGGGTTCCTAAAATCGATGCCATACCTGTACTCGATTGTGCAAAAGGAAGTGATGGCATATGGGGTCTTTCCTGCTGTCATGCCTGTTGAGGGTCGGGGACACTCGTATAAAAAGGCTGAAGGAGAACGAACTGTACTGGGTGTCCAAGCATCTTTTTCCATCTCCCGGTTCCTCAAAATTATCTCCGGGTTCCTAAAATCGATGCCATACCTGTACTCGATTGTGCAAAAGGAAGTGATGGTATATGGTGTCTTTCATGCTGTCATGCCTGTTGAGGGTCGGGGACACTCGTATAAAAAGGCTGAAGGAGAACGACCTGTACTGGGTGTCCAAGCATCTTTTTCCATCTCCCGGTTCCTCAAAATTATCTCCGGGTTCCTAAAATCGATGCCATACCTGTACTCGATTGTGCAAAAGGAAGTGATGGCATATGGGGTCTTTCATGCTGTCGTGCCTGTTGAGGGTCGGGGAAACTCGTATAAAAAGGCTGAAGGAGAACGACCTGTACTGGGTGTCCAAGATTCTTTTTCCATCTCCCGGTTCCTAATAATTATCTCCGGGTTCCTAAAATCGATGCCATACCTGTACTTGATTGTGCAAAAGGAAGGGATGGCATATGGGGTCTTTCATGCTGTTGTGCCTGTTGAGGGTCGGGGACACTCGTATAAAAAGGCTGAAGGAGAACGATCTGTACTGGGTGTCCAAGCATCTTTTTCCATCTCCCGGTTCCTAAAAATTATCTCCGGGTTCCTAAAATCGATGCCATACCTGTACTCAATTGTGCAAAAGGAAGTGATGGCATATGGGGTCTTTCATGCTGTCGTGCCTGTTGAGGGTCGGGGACCCTCGTATAAAAAGGCTGAAGGAGAATGACCTGTACTGGGTGTCCAAGCATCTTTTTCCATCTCCCGGTTCCTCAAAATCATCTCTGGGTTCCTAAAATCGATGCCATACCTGTACTCGATTGTGAAAAAGGAAGTGATGGCATATGGGGTCTTTCATGCTGTCGTGCCTGTTGAGGGTCGGGGACATTCGTATAAAAAGGCTGAAGCAGAACGACCTGTACTGGGTGTCCAAGCATCTTTTTCCATCTCCCAGTTCCTCAAAATTATCTCCGGGTTCCTAAAATCGATGCCATACCTGTACTTGATTGTGTAAAAGGAAGGGATGGCATATGGGGTCTTTCATGCTGTTGTGCCTGTTGAGGGTCGGGGACACTCGTATAAAAAGGCTGAAGGAGAACGATCTGTACTGGGTGTCCAAGCATCTTTTTCCATCTCCCGGTTCCTAAAAATTATCTCCGGGTTCCTAAAATCGATGCCATACCTGTACTCAATTGTGCAAAAGGAAGTGATGGCATATGGGGTCTTTCATGCTGTCGTGCCTGTTGAGGGTCGGGGACCCTCGTATAAAAAGGCTGAAGGAGAATGACCTGTACTGGGTGTCCAAGCATCTTTTTCCATCTCCCGGTTCCTCAAAATTATCTCTGGGTTCCTAAAATCGATGCCATACCTGTACTCGATTGTGAAAAAGGAAGTGATGGCATATGGGGTCTTTCATGCTGTCGTGCCTGTTGAGGGTCGGGGACACTCGTATAAAAAGGCTGAAGTAGAACGACCTGTACTGGGTGTCCAAGCATCTTTTTCCATCTCCCAGTTCCTCAAAATTATCTCCGGGTTCCTAAAATCGATGCCATACCTGTACTCGATTGTGCAAAAGGAAGTGATGGCATATGGGGTCTTTCATGCTGTCGTGCCTGTTGAGGGTCGGGGACACTCGTATGAAAAGGCTGAAGGAGAACGACCTGTACTGGCTGTCCAAGCATCTTTTTCCATCTCCCGGTTCCTCAAAATTATCTCCGGGTTCCTAAAATTGATGCCATACCTGTACTCAATTGTGCAAAAGGAAGTGATGGCATATGGGGTGTTTCATGCTGTCGTGCCTGTTCAGGGTCGGGACCCTCGTATAAAAAGGCTGAAGGAGAACGACCTGTACTAGGTGTCCAAGCATCTTTTTCCATCTCCCGGTTCCTAAAAATTATCTCCGGGTTCCTAAAATCGATGCCATACCTGTACTCGATTGTGCAAAAGGAAGTCATGGCATATGGGGTCTTTCATGCTGTCGTGCCTGTTGAGGGTTGGGGACCCTCGTATGAAAAGGCTGAAGGAGAACGACCTGTACTGGGTGTCCAAGCATCTTTTTCAATCTCCCGGTTCGTAAAAATTATCTCCGGGTTCCTAAAATCGATGCCATACCTGTACTCGATTGTGCAAAAGGAAGTCATGGCATATGGGGTCTTTCATGCTGTCGTGCCTGTTGAGGGTCGGGGACCCTCGTATAAAAATGCGGAAGTAGAACAACCTGTACTGGGTGTCCAAGCATCTTTTTCCATCTCCCGGTTCCTAAAATCCATGCCATATACACATCCCCTGATAGGGGACACCACAGTGGAAGGTTCCCGGCCACAATTTCTTTGCACAAAAGGCAATCCCGGACCCCAACCTGTACTCGATTGTGCAAAAGGAAGTAACCTTACCATGGGTCCCAAACTGCACGTCTTTGTAATTCTCTGTCTGGGAAATTATAAATCTATTAAATCTATCTATTTATCTATCAAATTTATCTAACTATCAATCATATCTATCAAATTTATATTGCATCTTTTGATCTATGTAATTCGTATCTATCAAATGTATATTGCATCTATTGATCTATGTAATTCGTATCTATCAAATGTATATTGCATCTATTGATCTATGTAATTCGTATCTATCAAATGTATATTGCATCTATTGATCTATGTAATTTGTATCTATCATATGTATATTGCATCTATTGATCTATGTAATGTATGTATCTAACTATCAAATCTATCTATCTCGTGGTTGTGCAAATGGACTGTTTGCGGTTGTTTGCGGTGCGCTACACAGGGAGTTTGGTCTGTCACTGTGAAGCGGGCGTAACCCTTACACTACCTGATCGATACAACATCATAAATGATGTTTTAAAGCACGTTATTCCAAACAATTTAGGAATGTTAGGTGACTGATTTATGCCCTTTATGGATTAAAACCAGACTCTGCATCAACTATGTAATTTTCCGTTGGAGTTTTGCCATGGATCCCCCTCCGGCATGCCACAATCCAGGTGTTAGTCCCCCCGAAACAACTTTTCCATCACTATTGTGGCCAGAAAGAGTCCCTGTTGGTTTTAAATTTCGCCTGCCTATTGAAGTCAATGGCGGTTCACCCGGTTCGCCCGTTCGCTAACAGTTGCAGAAGTTCGAGTCTGCAGTTCGCGAACCCAAATTTTTAGGTTTGCGACATCACTAATAATAAAGCACCTCAATTAGTGCTGTAGAAGCAGTCTGGGATCTATAACAGTCACCCAGCAGACCGAACTCCTGAGATTAGTGTGGAATCTGTATAAAGGAGATATGAGAGATACAGGGTGCCAATATGGCCTAGTGCTGTTTAGCCAAAAAGTGTATGCAATCAGAAGTATAAGTATGCACTCACATTTGTTGTAGCATCTCCAGTGATGCTAATAGAGCAGGCTGGGGTCAATTCAGTCACCCAACAGACTTAGTTCAAAGGCAATCAGGATAACCACAGTCCTCCAGACCAATCAAAAGGCCAGAGGTGTCCAGAGTATTCCAGATAAAAGGCAGCAATTGTTTAAACTATTAAATGACTTTATTAAAATATTAAGATTCACAAGCGATGTGTTTCTCAGCCTATGGCTGTTTCATCAGGCTTAATTGGTCTGGAGGACTGTGGTTATCCTGATTGCCTTTGAACTAAGTCTGTTGGGTGACTGAATTGACCCCAGCCTGCTCTATTAGCATCACTGGAGATGCTACAACAAATGTGAGTGCAAACTTATACTTCTGATTGCATACACTTTTTGGCTACACAGTACTAGGCCATATTGGCACCCTGTGTCTCTCATATCTCCTTTATACAGACTCCACACTAATCTCAGGAGGTCGGTCTGCTGGGTGACTGTTATAGATCCCAGACTGCTTCTACAGCACTAATTGGGGTGCTTTATTATATGTGAGTGTATCTCTTTTACACATAAGCATTATCTTATTGGAACAAACAATATTGGGCCATGTGGCGCATCTGTCTCTTTGTTTTTTTAGACTACTGTTCCTGGATCCTGGCCTGGATCATCACAGATTGCTGCCTCATCAATACTCTACTAATATCAGAGACTCATTATCAAACATCTATATCATGCATATCTTATTCACATATTTATAGCATTGATTTCAACACTAGTGATGTCCCGAACTGTTCGCCCGCGAACGGTTCACGGCAAACTTAGGTTGTTCACGTTCGCAGCTGCGGGCGAACACATGCGATGTTCGATCCGCCCCCTATGTGTCATCATTGAGGAAACTTTGACCTTGTATGTCACAGCCTTCTGACACATTAGAGCCAATCAGCATCAGACACTCCCACACAGACCCTCCCCTCTTCTTGGCAGCAGCCATTTTAGACTCATAACGACCTTGCTTTGTTAGTGAGAGGACGTTTTGTGTTGCTGCTGCTGACATTATAGGGAAATAGATAGCTAGGCTAGTGTATTTAGTGTCCACTACAGTCCTGAAGGATTCCTCTCATCTCTGCTGCAAGGACAGCACCCCAAAAAGCCCTTTTTAGGGCTATAAATCGAGCCGTTTTTTTTTCTTTTTTTCTTCGTATTTTTATTATCATTTGCCTGGCTTTCAGCCTGTGTGTAAGGCTCACAGCATATGCTGTGATTACTGCCACCACTGATATCTGCCTAACAACATTAGTTTAAATTTAACCAACAAAAATTTGAAATTATTTTGCTAGTGTAATTTATTTTCTTTTTCTATCAGGCCTGTGTCACACAGCATATACTCTGTTTCATTGCTTTGTGCCAGCCACCAGTGGTCATATCCGCTTATAACATTATTTTAAATTTAAAAAAAAACTTTTAAATCATTTTGCTAGTGTAATCTAATGTAATCTTGTATCAGGCCTGTGTCTGTCAGGCTCACACATTTTATACTTCAGTTTTTTTCAGTCCTTTGGTTAATTGCTCTGTGCCAGGCAGCCACCACCACTCATATCTGCTTCTCCTTATTTTAAATTAAAAAAAAAAACTTTTAAATGTTTTTGTTAGTGTAATCTAATATAATTTTCTATCAGGCCTGTGTGTTTTGCTGACTTACAGAGCATACTGTGTTTAATTGCTGCCCTCCCTAGTCTATGAGCCTGACTATGAGTCTATGAGCCATGACTCATATGTGTTTAACCTTTTTTTAATATCCCCCCCAAAAAAAACTTTAAATCATTTTTCTAGTGTAATCTAATTGTATTTTCTATCAGGCGTGTGTGTATCAGACTTACAGAGCCTACTGTTTTTAATTGCTGCCATTCCAAGGCTATCAGCCACGACTCATATGTGCTTAACCTTTTTCTTTAAATTCCCCCAAAAAATCTTTAAATCATTATGCAAGTGTAATCTAATTTTATTTTCTATCAGGCCTGTGTCTAACTGTCTATCTGACTTACAGAGCATACTGTTGTTAATTGCTGCCCTACGTAGCAGCCAGCCAGTGCCACCACTCATATGTGCACTGCTTAACATTATTTTAATATTAAAATATAAACTTTTAAATTATTTTGCTAGTGTAATCTAACTTAATTTTCTATCCGGCCTGTGTTTTTCTCACTTACACAGCATACTGTGTTAAATTGCTGCCCTACCTACCAGCCACAACTCATATCTGCCAGTCAATTAGTGCCACCAATCATAGTTGTTGTAACAGTATTGAAAAAATCACTTTTTTGACTGTGAATCTGCAGTCTAGTAGTGCCATTGAATTGCAGTTCCCTCCTGCCTGCCAGCCTGTGTGCCAGGCCGACTTGCCAACTAGTTACACCAATCCTAGTTGTTGTAACAGTATTGTTAATCTTTAAAATTACAAATTGTTCGAATGTGATTCATCAGTTTACCCGTGCCATTGAATTGCACTTTCCTCCTGCCTACCAGCCTTTGTGCCAGGCCCAACTAGCCAATTAGTGCCACCAATCATATTTCTTGTAACAGTATAGAAAAAATTTAAAATCATAAGTTTTTTTTACTGCAAATCTTCAGTCTCCTAGTGCCATTGAATTGCAGTTTCCTCCTGCCTGCCAGCCTGTGTGCCAGGCCCAACTAGCCAATTAGTGCCACCAATAATAGTTGTTTTAACAGTATTGAAAAAATTGTAAATCATCACTTTTTTTACTGTGAATCAGCAGTCTAGTAGTGCCATTGAATTGCAGTTCCCTCCTGCCTGCCAGCCTGTGTGCCAGGCCCAACTAGCCAATTAGTGCCACCAATCATATTTCTTGTAACAGTATAGAAAAATTTTTAAAATCATAAGGTTTTTGACTGCAAATCTTCAGCCTCCTATTGCCATTGAATTGCAGTTTCCTCCTGCCTGCCAGCCTGTGTGCCAGGCCCAACTAGCCAATTAGTGCCACCAATCATAGTTGTTGTAACAGTATTGTTAATATTTTAAATTAAACATTGTTTGATTGTGAATCATCAGTTATCTTGTGCCATTGAATTGCAGTTTCCTCCTGCCTGCCAGCCTGTGTGCCAGGCCCAACTAGTCAATTAGTGCCACAAATCATAGTTGTTGTAACAGTATTATAAATATTTTAAATTAAACATTGTTTGATTGTGAATCATCAGTTATCTTGTGCCATTGAATTGCAGTTTCCTCCTGCCTGCCAGCCTGTGTGCCAGGCCCAACTAGCCAATTAGTGCCAACAATCCTAGTTGTTTGAACAGAATTGAAAAAATTGTAAATCATCACTTTTTTGACTGTGAATTTGCAGTCTAGTAGTGCCATTGAATTGCAGTTCCCTCCTGCCTGCCAGCCTGTGTGCCAGGCCGACTTGCCAACTAGTTACACCAATCCTAGTTGTTGTAACAGTATTGTTAATCTTTAAAATTACAAATTGTTCGCTTGTGAATCATCATTTTGGTTGTGCCATTGAATTGCACTTTCCTCCTGCCTGCCAGCCTGTGTGCCAGGCCCAACTAGCCAATTAGTGCCACCAATCATATTTCTTGTAACAGTATAGAAAAAATTTAAAATCATAATTTTTTTTACTGCAAATCTTCATTCTCCTAGTGCCATTGAATTGCAGTTTCCTCCTGCCTGCCTGCCTGCCAGCCTGTGTTCCAGGCCCAACTAGCCAATTAGTGCCACCAATCTTAGTTGTTATAACAGTATTGAAAAAATTGTAAATCATTACTTTTTTGACTGTGAATCTGTAGTCTAGTAGTGCCATTGAATTGCAGTTCCCTCCTGCCTGCCAGCCTGTGTGCCAGGCCGACTTGCCAACTAGTTACACCAATCATATTTGTTGTCACAGTATTGTTAATATTTAAAATAAAAAAAAAATTGATTGTTATTCTGAATCATCAGTTTGCTTGTGCCATTGAATTGCACTTTCCTCCAGCCTGCCAGCCGGTGTGCCAGGCCCAACTAGCCAATTAGTGCCACCAATCATATTTCTTTTAACAGTATTGAAAAATTTTTAAATCATCACTTTATTGAGTGTGAATCTGTAGTCTAGTCGTGCCATTGAATTGCACTTTCCTCCTGCCTGCCAGCCTGTGTGCCAGGCCCAACTAGCCAATTAGTGCCACCCATCAATCATATTTCTTTTAACAGTATTGAAAAAATTGTAAATCATCACTGTTTTGACTGTGAATCTGCAGTCTACTAGGGCCCTTGAATTGCATTTTCCTCCTGCCTGCCAGCCTGTGTGCCAGGCTGACTTGACAACTAGTTACACCAATCATATTTGGTGTCACAGTATTGTTAATATTTAAAATTAAAAATTGTTTGATTGTTATTCTGAATCATCATTTTGCTCGTGCCAATGAATTGCACTTTCCTCCTGCCTGCCAGCCTGTGTGCCAGGCCCAACTAGTCAATTAGTGCCACCAATCATAATTCTTGTAACAGTCTTGAAAAAATTGTAAATCATCACTGTTTTGACTGTGAATCTGCAGTCTACTAGTGCCCTTGAATTGCATTTTCCTCCTGCCTTCCAGCCTGTGTGCTAGGCCGACTTGCCAACTAGTTACACCAATCATATTTGTTGTCACAGTATTGTTATTATTTAAAATTTAAAATTGTTTGATTGTTATTCTGAATCATCAGTTTGCTCGTGCCATTGAATTGCACTTTCCTCCTGCCTGCCAGCCTGTGAGCCAGGCTCAACTAGCCAATTAGTGCCACCCATCATATTTCTTTTAACAGTATTGAAAAAAAATGTAAATCAGCACTGTTTTGACTGTGAATTTGCAGTCAACTAGTGGCCTTGAATTGCATTTTCCTCCTGCCTGCCAGCCTGTGTGCCAGGCCGACTTGCCAACTAGTTACACCAATCATAATTGTTGTAAAAGTATTGTTAATATTTAAATTTAAAAATTGTTTGATTGTTATTCTGAATCATACGTTTGCTCGTGCCATTGAATTGCACTTTCCTCCTTCCTGCCAGCCTGTGTGCCAGGCCCAACTAGCCAATTAGTGCCACCCATCATATTTCTTTTAACAGTATTGAAATAATTGTAAATCATCACTGTTTTAACTGTGGATCTGCAGTCTACTAGTGCCCTTGAATTGCATTTTCCTCCTGCCTGCCAGCCTGTGTGCCAGGCCGACTTTCCAACTAGTTACACCAATCATATTTGGTGTCACAGTATTGTTAATATGTAAAATTAAAAATTGTTTGATTGTTATTCTGAATCATCAGTTTGCTCGTGCCATTGAATTGCACTTTCCTCCTGCCTGCCAGCCTGTGTGCCAGGCCCAACTAGTCAATTAGTGCCACCAATCATAATTCTTGTAACAGTCTTGAAAAAATTGTAAATCATCACTGTTTTGGCTGTGAATCTGCAGTCTACTATTGCCCTTGAATTGCATTTTCCTCCTGCCTTCCAGCCTGTGTGCCAGGCCGACTTGCTAACTAGTTACACCAATCATATTTGTTGTCACAGTATTGTTATTATTTAAAATTTAAAATTGTTTGATTGTTATTCTGAATCATCAGTTTGCTCGTGCCATTGAATTTCACTTTCCTCCTGCCTGCCAGCCTGTGTGCCAGGCCCAACTAGCCAATTAGTGCAAATCATCAATCATATTTCTTTTAACAGTCTTGAAAAAATTGTAAACCATCACTGTTTTGACTGTCAATCTACAGTCTACTAGTGCCCTTGAATTGCATTTTCCTCCTGCCTGCCAGCCTGTGTGCCAGGCCAACTTGCCAACTAGTTACACCAATCATAATTGTTGTAAAAGTATTGTTAATATTTACATTTAAAAATTGTTTGATTGTTATTCTGAATCATCAGTTTGCTCGTGCCATTGAAATGCACTTTCCTCCTGCCTGCCAGCCTGTGTGCCAGGCCCAACTAGCCAATTAGTGCCACCCATCAATCATATTTCTTTTAACAGTCTTGAAAAAATTGTAAATCATCACTGTTTTGACTGTGAATCTGCAGTCTACTAGTGCCCTTGAATTGCATTTTCCTCCTGCCTGCCAGCCTGTGTGCCAGGCCGACTTGCCAACTAGTTACACCAATCATAATTGTTGTAAAAGTATTGTTAATATTTACATTTAAAAATTGTTTGATTGTTATTCTGAATCATCAGTTTGCTCGTGCCATTGAATTGCACTTTCCTCCTGCCTGCCAGCCTGTGTGCCAGGCCCAACTAGCCAATTAGTGCCACCCATCAATCATATTTCTTTTAACAGTCTTGAAAAAATTGTAAATCATCACTGTTTTGACTGTGAATCTGCAGTCTACTAGGGCCCTTGAATTGCATTTTCCTCCTGCCTGCCAGCCTGTGTGCCAGGCCGACTTGCCAACTAGTTACACCAATCATATTTGGTGTCACAGTATTGTTAATATTTAAAATTAAAAATTGTTTGATTGTTATTGTGAATCATCATTTTACTCATGCCATTGAATTGCACTTTCCTCCTGCCTGCCAGCCTGTGTGCCAGGCCCAACTTGTCAATTAGTGCCACCAATCATAATTCTTGTAACAGTCTTGAAAAAATTGTAAATCATCACTGTTTTGACTGTGAATCTGCAGTCTACTAGTGCCCTTGAATTGCATTTTCCTCCTGCCTGCCAGCCTGTGTGCCAGGCCGACTTTCCAACTAGTTACACCAATCATATTTGTTGTCACAGTATTGTTAATATTTAAAATTAAAAATTGTTTGATTGTGATTCAGAATCATTAGTTTGCTTGTGCCATTGAATTGCACTTTCCTCCTGCCTGCCAGCCTGTGTGCCAGGCCAACTTGCCAACTAGTTACACCAATCATATTTGTTGACACAGTATTGTTAATATTTTCAATTAAAAATTGTTCGATTGTGATTTTGAATAATCAGTTTGCTCGTGCCATTGAATTGCACTTTCCTCCTGCCTGCCAGCTTGTGTGCCAGACCCAAGTAGCCAATTAGTACCACCAATCATATTTCTAGTAACAGTATTTAAAAAATTGTAAATCATCACTGTTTTGACTGTGAATCTGCAGTCTACTAGTGCCCTTGAATTGCAGTTTCCTCCTGCCTGCCAGCCTGTGTGCCAGGCTGAATTGCCAACTAGTTACACCAATCATATTTGTTGTCACAGTATTGTTAATATTTAAAATTAAAAATTGTTTGATTGTTATTGTGAATCATCATTTTGCTCGTGCCATTGAATTGCACTTTCCTCCTGCCTGCCAGCCTATGTGCCAGGCCCAACTAGCCAATTAGTGCCACCCATCAATCATATTTCTTTTAACAGTCTTGAAAAAATTGTAAATCATCACTGTTTTGACTGTGAATCTGCAGTCTACTAGTGCCCTTGAATTGCATTTTCCTCCTGCCTGCCAGACTGTGTGCCAGGCCAACTTGCCAACTAGTTACACCAATCATATTTCTTGTAACAGTATTGATAAAAATTTAAATCATAACTGTTTTGAATGTGAATCTTCAGTCTCCTAGTGCAGTTGCCTGCCTGCCAGCGTGTGTGCCAGGCCCACTTGCCGTTTCCAACTAGTGCCACCAATCATATTTGTTCTAACAGTATTGTCAAATTTTTTTCAAAATAAATTTTTGGACTAAGAAGCATGACTCAGCTAGTTTAATCTAATTGCAGTTGCCTTTCTCCCAGCGTGTGTGCCAGACAGGCCTATTTGCCAACTATTGCCAACAATCATATTTGTAGTCACAGTACTTCTAATATTTAAAATAATTTACAATCTGTGACTTTTAAACATCTGTCTTTTTTTGGTTGTCAGTCTCACAGCGTATACTGGGCCCACTTGCCCAGTGCCACCACTCATAATTTGTGTAATAGTACTGTCAGTGTCCATTTTTAAAAAAAATGACAGGCAGAGGCAGGCCACCCCGCAGGTTCCGTGGTCGTGGTGCTGTGATTCCTTTAGACCCTACAAATATGCACATTGTTCAGACGCCGGGTGCCAGGGGGGACGGGAAAACTTCTGAGGAAGACCTAGTTGAATGGCTAACACAGGTCACCCAATCTTCTACAGCTTCTGCTCCTAGTCCTCCTAACCTTGACACACCATCTATGTCCAGCTGTGCTTTGGGCAGGTCTCAAGTGACCAGTGCCACTCGCCCACCTTTCGCCACCACCAACACTAGCACCACAGCCACTTCACTTGATCTGTCACAGGAGTTATTGACACATCAGTTGGAAGAAATGAGTGATGCGCAACCATCATTGACAGAGGATGTCGATAACAGTGATATGTCTCAGTCAGGCAGCATTACAGACATGGAGGTACGGTGTGATGATGATGATGTTGTACCCGCTGCTGCTTTCTTTCTTGATGTGTCAGATACAAGTGAAACGGTTGATGATGATGTGTCGGTGGATGTCACGTGGGTGCCTGCTAGAAGAGAAGAAGAAGAGGGGGAAAGTTCAGATGGGGAGACAAAGAGGAGGAGGAGATGAGTTGGAAGCAGGGGGAGGTCATCGCAAGGAGATAGTGGCACATTCAGACAGCATGTATCGGCACCCGGGGTCAGCCAGACAGCACGCCGACGCCCATCAACGCATGCTGTTGCCACCACCAGAATGCCGTCATCGCAGAGCTCAGCAGTGTGGCATTTTTTTTGTGTGTCTGCCTCTGACAACAGCGATGCCATTTGAAACCTGTGCCAAAAGAAACTGAGTCGTGGGAAGTCCAACAGCCACCTAGGTACAACTGCTTTGCGAAGGCACATGGTCTCCCATCACAAATGCCGATGGGAAGAACACATGAGTAGAAGCAGCACACAAACTGAAAGCCGCCCTCCTCCTCCTGCTCCAGCATATTCAGCCACGTCAACCACTGCTGTCCTCCTTGCCCCCTCTCAACCATCCTCCACTGAGTCTCTCTTACGTAGCAGTTCCTGGTCATCTGCCCACAGTCAGCTGTCTGTCAAGGACATGTTTGAGCGTAAGAAGCCAATTTCTCAAAGTCACCCCCTTGCCCGGCATCTGACAGCTGGCTTGTCTGAACTCTTAGCCCGCCAGCTTTTACCATACAAGCTGGTGGAGTCTGATGCTTTTAAAAAATTTGTATCTATTGGGACACTGCAGTGGAAGGTACCTGGCAGAAATCTCTTTTCACAAAAGGCAATCCCAAACCTGTACTCTGTTGTTCGAAAGGAAGTTATGGCATGTCTGGCACACAGCGTTGAGGCAAGGGTCCATATGACCACGGATAGCTGGTCTGCAAAGCATGGTTAGGGCAGGTATTTCACCTACACTGTTCATTGGGTAAACCTGCTGATGTCTGACAAGCATGGAATGCGTGGCTCTGCAGAAGAGTTGGTGACACCGCCACGACTTGCAGGCAGGCCTGCTGCTACCTCCTATACTCCTCCTACTCCATCCTCTTCCATAACCTCTTCCTCGGCTGAGTCCTCTTCTCCTTCTGCATCTTGCTCCACATCTATGGCACCACCCAGCTCCCCAGGTACTATGCTACATCCCGGGTACGGCAGTGTCACGCCATCTTGGGGTTGACTTGCCTGAAAGCGGAGAGTCACACCGCACCAGCACTCCTGACCACAGGTGGATCAGTGGCTGACTCCGCACCAACTGGAGATTGGCAAGGTTGTTTCTGACAATGGAAGTAATTTGGTGGCGGCTTTGAAATTGGGCAAGTTGACACATGTCCCGTGCATGGCACATGTTTGTAATCTGATTGTACAACGATTTGTCCATAAGTACCCAGGCTTACAGGACGTCCTGAAGCAGGCCAGGAAGGTGTGTGGCCATTTCAGGTGTTCCTACATGGCCATGGCGCACTTGTCCGATATCCAGCATCGAAACAACCTGCCAGTGAGGCGCTTGATTTGCGACAGCCTGACACGGTGGAATTCAACACTCCTAATGTTTGACCGCCTGCTCCAACAAGAAAAAGCTGTTAATGAGTATTTGTATGACCGGGGTGCTAGGACAGCCTCTGGGGAGCTGGGGATTTTTTTGCCAAATTACTGGACGCTCATGCGCAATGCCTGTAGGCTCATGCGTCCTTTTGAGGATGTGACAAACCTTGTCAGTCGCACCGAAGGCACCATCAGCGACATCATACCATTAGTTTTCTTCCTGGAGCATGCCCTGCGCAGAGTGCTGGATCATGCCATAGATGAGCGTGAAGAGGAAGAGGAAGAGTTGTGGTGTCCATCACCCCCACAAACAGCCTTATCAGCATCGCTTGCTGGACCTGTGGGAACGCAGGAAGAGGATTGTGAGGAAGAGTAGTCAGAGGAGGAATGTGGCTTTGAGGAGGAGGAGGAGGAGGAAGACCGAGCACAACAGGCATCCCAGGGTGCTCGTTGTTGTCACCTCTCTGGTACCCGTGGTGTTGTATGTGGCTGGGGGGAAGAAGATACCCTCAGTGAGATCAGTGAGGAAGAGGAATGGGACATGATTAGCTCGGCATCCAACCTTGTTCAAATGGGTTCTTTCATGCTGTCGTGCCTGTTGAGAGACACTCGTATAAAAAAGCTGAAGGAGAACGACCTGTACTGGGTGTCCACGCTCCTCGACCCCCGGTATAAGCATAAAGTGCCTGAAATGTTACCAAATTACTGCAAGTCAGAAAGGATGGAGCATTTTAAAAATAAATTAAAAAATATGCTTTACACAGCGTATAAGGGTAATGTCACAGCACAACGGGAATATAACAGGGGAAGAAATGAAAGTAATCCTCCTCCTCCAACGACCACGGCGGCAAGGACAGGACACTTTCCTGATGTCTTGTTGATGGAGGACATGCGTACCTTTTTAACTCCCATGCATCCCCAGAGCCTTTCGGGATCCAGCCTCAGAGAAAGACTCAACCGACAGGTAGCAGACTACCTAGCATTAACTGCAGATCTTGACACTCTCAGGAGCGATGGACCCCTTGACTACTGGGTGTGCAGGCTTGACTTTCTGGCCTGAGCTATCCCAATTTGCAATGGAACTTCTGGCCTGCCCCGCTTCAAGTGTCCTGTCCAAAAGGACCTTCAGTGCAGCAGGAGGTTTTGTCACTGAGAAGAGAAGTCGCCTAGGTCAAAAAAGCCTTGACTATCTCACTTTTATTAAAATGAATGAGGGATGGATCCCGAAGGGACTAACATTGGGCGATACATTTGAGTAAAAAAGGCTTGATGATGAGATGAGCTGGTTTGGGCTACTACTGGTACACACGCTGGCTTTTTTTTTCTTATAATGCAGGATGACTTGCTTGACTTATCCGCCAACAACTAGTGTTCAAGCCACAAGCTTTTAGGGCACTTTCTAAATGTTTTACAAACATCAATTTTTCTGGCCGCTGCTACAGCAGTGGCTACAACAATACCCAATTTTTCAGTCATTTGTACATGCCTAATTTTTCTGGAATCTGCTGCTGATCTGTGGTTACAAAACTCAAAGCAAAAAATAAGGCACATAACAGTGATTAAACTGTTAAGAATAGTACAACTTAACACACCACTCATATCTGGTGGACTATTAAATTGCACGCGCAGTGCCCCAAATGTTAAGGAGGATGACTGACCAAGCATCTTTATCCGTCTCTTGGTTGCTCTAAATAATATCTGGGTTCCATCTATGCCATACCTGTACTCTATTGTGCAAAAGGGTGGCATATGTTGTATTTCATGCTGTTGTGCCTGTTGCGGGTCATGGCCCATGGTATAAAAAGGCTGAAGGAGAACGACCTGTAATGGGTGTCCAAGCACATTTTTTTAAAAATGTTCCCGGTTCCTCTCAATTATCTCCGGGTTCCTAAAATCAGTGGCATACCTGTACTCGATTGTGCAAAAGGATGGCATATGTGGTGTTTCCTGCAGTTGTTTCTGTTGAGGGTGCTGGACCCTCTTATAAAAAGGCTGAAGGAGAACGACCTGTACTTTGCGTCCAAGCATGGTTTTTTGGCCAATTTCACGTTTACAAAAAATTATCTCTGGGTTTCTAAAATCAATGCTGTACCTGTACTCTATTGTTCAAAAGGATGCCATATGTCATCTTTCCTGCTGTTGTTTTTGTTGAGGGTCCTGGACCCTCTTTTAAAAAGGCTGAAGTAGAAAGAAGTGTCCTGGGTGTCCAATAATTTTTTTGGTTCAATTTCCCGGTTGCAACAAATTATCTCCGGGTTTATAAAATCAATGCTGTACCTGTACTCTATTGTTCAAAAGGATGCCATATGGACCCTCTTTTAAAAAGGCCGAAGGAGAAAGAAGTGTACTGGGTGTCCAATCAATGTTTTTTTCTATTTCCCTGTTCATAAAAATTATCTCAGGGATTCTAAAATCAATGCCTTACCTGAAATCAATTGTTCAAAAGGATGCCATATGTCCTCTTTCCTGCTGGTGTTTCGGTTGAGGGTCCTGGACCCTCTTATAGAAACTTAAAAAGGTAAAAGGATAAAGAAGTGTACTGGGTGTCCTGTCCAATCAATGTTTTTTTCTATTTCACGGTTGCAACAAATTATCTCTGGGTTTCTAAAATCAATGCCTTACCTGTAATCTATTGTTCGAAAGGATGCCATATGTCTTCTTTCCTGCTGTTGTTTTGTTTGAGGGTCCTGGACCCTCTTTTAAAAAGGCCGAAGGAGAAAGAAGTGTACTGGGTGTCCAATCAATGTTTTTTTCTATTTCCCTGTTCATAAAAATTATCTCAGGGATTCTAAAATCAATGCCTTACCTGTAATCTATTGTTCCAAAGGATGCCATATGTCCTCTTTCCTGCTGGTGTTTAGTTTGAGGGTCCTGGACCCTCTTATAAAAACTTAAAAAGGCAAAAGGATAACGAAGTGTACTGGGTGTCCTGTCCAATCAATGTTTTTTTCTATTTCCCGGTTGCAACAAATTATCTCAGGGTTTCTAAAATCAATGCCTTACCTGTAATCTATTGTTCGAAAGGATGCCATCTGTCCTCTTTCCTGCTGTTGTTTTGTTTGAGGGTCCTGGACCCTCTTTTAAAAAGGCTGAAGGAGAAAGAAGTGTACTGGGTGTCCAATCAATGTTTTTTTCTATTTACCTGTTCATAAAATTATCTCAGGGATTCTAAAATCAATGCCTTACCTGTAATCTATTGTTCAAAAGGATGCCAATGCCATATGTCCTCTTTCCTACTGTTGTTTTGTTTGAGGGTCCTGGACCCTCTTTTAAAAAGGCCGAAGGAGAAAGAAGTGTACTGGGTGTCCAATCAATGTTTTTTTCTATTTCACGTTTCCTAACAATTATCTCTGGGTTTCTAAAATCAATGCCTTACCTGTAATCTATTGTTCAAAAGGATGCCATATGTCCTCTTTCATGCTGTTGTTTCGGTTAAGGGTCCTGGACCCTCTTCTAAAAAGGCCTAAGGGTAAAGCAGTGTACTGGGTGTCCAATCAATGTTTTTTTCTATTTCCCTGTTCATAAAAATTATCTCAGGGATTCGATAATCAATGCCTTACCTGTAATCTATTGTTCAAAAGGATGCCATATGTCCTCTTTCCTGCTGTTGTTTCTGTTGAGGGTCCTGGACCCTCTTATAAAAAGGCTGAAGGAGAAAGAAGAATACTTTGTGTCCTGTCCAATCAATGTTTTTTTCTATTTCCCTGTTCATAAAAATTATCTCTGGGTTTCTAAAATCAATGCTGTACCTGTACTCTATTGTTCAAAAGGATGCCATATGACCTCTTTCCTGCTGTTGTTTTTGTTGAGGGTCCGGGACCCTCTTCTAAAAAGGCCGAAGGAGAACGACCTGTACTGTACTGGGTGTCCAATCATGGTTTTTTTTTCAATTTCACGGTTCCTAAAAAATATCTCTGTGTAACTAAAATCAATGCCATACCTGTACTCTATTGTTCAAAAGGATGGCATATGTGATGTTTCATTCTGTTGTGGCTGTTGAGGGTCATGGCCGTGGGCCAGCGTATAAAACGGCTGAAGGAGAATGACCTGTACTGCCTTACTGCTCCTTTTAGGCAGGCCAGCTCTTTGCATACATGCCCACAGACTCTGTAACGCATGCCTCTTTTTGGGAGAGGTGCAGCCATAATGCAGGGTCAGAACCTCTGCCTGCAACTGTTATACTCGATTTTGTGAAAGGAAGTAACCTTAACATGGTTCCCTGCATGCACGTCTTGTTGTTATATTTTGGTGAGGGTAATCATGATGGCCATGTAGACCACCCCCGAGAGGCCTGGAAGTAAGGGATGAGATGAAAGTGCTAAGAATAGTACAACTTGAAACAACCGAGTTAGCCATGGGTGTTAGTCCAAGACCGCTTGGCTTTTTTTTGGGTTTGGGTGCGGCTCATCATGCAGGCCATATAGACCTGCCACCATTCGGTGTTGTTTCAGGTACTAAACTAATAAGAACAGTACTACCAAAATACAGCCAATTAAGGGCCTATGAAGACTGAGCCAAGGTTGGATTGTAGTATTTTGTTAGGCTAATCATGATGGCCATGTAGACCACCCCCGAGAGGCCTGGAATTAACAGGGATGAGATGAAAGTGCTAAGAATAGTACAACTTGAAACAACCGAGTTAGCCATGGGTGTTAGTCCAAGACCGCTTGGCTTTTTTTTGGCTTTGGGTGCGGCTAATCATGCAGGCCATATAGAGCTGCCACCATTCGGTGTTGTATCAGGTATTAAACTAATAAGAACAGTATTACCAAAATACAGCCAATTAAGGGCCTATGAAGACTGAGCCAAGGTTGGATTGTAGTATTTTGTTAGGCTAATCATGATGGCCATGTAGACCACCACCGAGAGGCCTGGCTGGAAGTAACAGGGATGAGATGAAAGTGCTAAGAATAGTACGACTTGAAACAACCGCGTTAGCCATGGGTGTTAGTCCAAGACCGCTTGGCTTTTTTTTGGCTTTGGGTGCGGCTAATCATGCAGGCCATATAGAGCTGCCACCATTTGGTGTTGTATCAGGTATTAAACTAATAAGAACAGTGCTACCAAAATACAGCCAATTAAGGGCCTATGAAGACTAAGTCAAGGTTGGATTGTAGTATTTTGTTAGGCTAATCATGATGGCCATGTAGACCACCACCGAGAGGCCTGGCTTGAAGTAACAGGGATGAGATGAAAGTGCTAAGAATAGTACAACTTGAAACAACCGAGTTAGCCATGGGTGTTAGTCCAAGACCGCTTGGCTTTTTTTTGGCTTTGGGTGCGGCTAATCATGCAGGCACTATAGAGCTGCCACCATTCGGTGTTGTATCAGGTATTAAACTAATAAGAACAGTACTACCAAAATACAGCCAATTAAGGGCCTATGAAGACTGAGCCAAGGTTGGATTGTAGTATTTTGTTAGGCTAATCATGATGGCCATGTAGACCGCCCCGGAGAGGCCTGGAAGTAAGGGATGAGATGAAAGTGCTAAGAATAGTACAACTTGAAACAACCGAGTTAGCCATGGGTGTTAGTCCAAGACCGCTTGGCTTTTTTTTGGGTTTGGGTGCGGCTAATCATGCAGGCCATATAGACCTGCCACCATTCGGTGTTGTTTCAGGTATTAAACTAATAAGAACAGTGCTACTAAAATACAGCCAATTAGGGGCCTATGAAGACTGAGCCAAGGTTGGAATGTAGTATTTTGTTAGGCTAATCATGATGGCCATGTAGACCACCACGAGAGGCCTGGAAGTAACAGGGATTAGATGAAAGTGCTAATAATAGTACAACTTGGAACAACCGAGTTAGCCATGGGTGTTAGTCCAAGACCGCTTGGCTTTTTTTTTGGCTTTGGGTGCGGCTAATCATGCAGGCCATATAGAGCTGCCACCATTCGGTGTTGTATCAGGTATTAAACTAATAAGAACAGTACTACCAAAATACAGCCAATTAAGGGCCTATGAAGACTAAGCCTAGGTTAGATTGTAGTATTTTGTTAGGCTAATCATGATGGCCATGTAGACCACCACCGAGAGGCCTGGCTGGAAGTAACAGGGATGAGATGAAAGTGCTAAGAATAGTACAACTTGAAACAACCGAGTTAGCCATGGGTGTTAGTCCAAGACCGCTTGGCTTTTTTTTGGCTTTGGGTTCGGCTAATCATGCAGGCCATATAGAGCTGCCACCATTCGGTGTTGTTTCAGGTATTAAACTAATAAGAACAGTACTACTAAAATACAGCCAATTAAGGGCCTATGAAGACTGAGCCAAGGTTGGATTGTAGTATTTTGTTAGGCTAATCATGATGGACATGTAGACCACCCCCGAGAGGCCTGGAAGTAAGGGATGAGATGAAAGTGCTAAGAATAGTACAACTTGAAACAACCGAGTTAACCATGGGTGTTAGTCCAAGACCGCTTGCCTTTTTTTGGGGTTTGGGTGCGGCTAATCATGCAGGCCATATAGACCTGCCACCATTCGGTGTTGTTTCAGGTATTAAACTAATAAGAACAGTACTACTAAAATACAGCCAACTAAGGGCCTATGAAGACTGAGCCAAGGTTGGATTGTAGTATTTTGTTAGGCTAATCATGATGGCCATGTAGACCACCACCGAGAGGCCTGGCTGGAAGTAACAGGGATGAGATGAATGTGCTAAGAATAGTACAACTTGAAACAACCGAGTTAGCCATGGGTGTTAGTCCAAGACCGCTTGGCTTTTTTTTGGCTTTGGGTGCGGCTAATCATGCAGGCCATATAGAGCTGCCACCATTCGGTGTTGTATCAGGTATTAAACTAATAAGAACAGTACTACCAAAATACAGCCAATTAAGGGCCTATGAAGACTGAGCCAAGGTTGGATTATAGTATTTTGTTAGGCTAATCATGATGGACATGTAGACCACCCCCGAAAGGCCTGGAAGTAAGGGATGAGATGAAAGTGCTAAGAATAGTACAACTTGAAACAACCGAGTTAGCCATGGGTGTTAGTCCAAGACCGCTTGGCTTTTATTTGGCTTTGGGTGCGGCTAATTATGCAGGCCATATAGAGCTGCCACCATTCGGTGTTGTATCAGGTATTAAACTAATAAGAACAGTACTACCAAAATACAGCCAATTAAGGGCCTATGAAGACTAAGCCAAGGTTGGATTGTAGTATTTTGTTAGGCTAATCATGATGGCCATGTAGACCACCACCGAGAGGCCTGGCTGGAAGTAACAGGGATGAGATGAAACTGCTAAGAATAGTACAACTTGAAACAACCAAGTTAGCCATGGGTGTTAGTCCAAGACCGCTTGGCTTTTTTTTGGCTTTGGGTGCGGCTAATCATGCAGGCCATATAGAGCTGCCACCATTTGGTGTTGTATCAGGTATTAAACTAATAAGAACAGTACTACCAAAATACAGCCAATTAAGGGCCTATGAAGACTAAGCCAAGGTTGGATTGTAGTATTTTGTTAGGCTAATCATGATGGCCATGTAGACCACCACCGAGTGGCCTGGCTGGAAGTAACAGGGATGAGATGAAAGTGCTAAGAATAGTACAACTTGAAACAACCGAGTTAGCCATGGGTGTTAGTCCAAGACCGCTTGGCTTTTTTTTGGCTTTGGGTGCGGCTAATCATGCAGGCCATATAGAGCTGCCACCATTCAGTGTTTTATCAGGTATTAAACTAATAAGAACAGTACTACCAAAATACAGCCAATTAAGGGCCTATGAAGACTAAGCCAAGGTTGGATTGTAGTATTTTGTTAAGCTAATCATGATGGCCATGTAGACCACCACCGAGAGGCCTGGCTGGAAGTAACAGGGATGAGATGAAAGTGCTAAGAATAGTACAACTTGAAACAACCGAGTTAGCCATGGGTGTTAGTCCAAGACCGCTTGGCTTTTTTTTGGCTTTGGGTGCGGCTAATCATGCAGGCCATATAGAGTTGCCACCATTCGGTGTTGTATCAGGTATTAAACTAATAAGAACAGTACTACCAAAATACAGCCAATTAAGGGCCTATCAAGACTGAGCCAAGGTTGGATTGTAGTATTTTGTTAGGCTAATCATGATGGCCATGTAGACCACCCCCGAAAGGCCTGGAAGTAACAGGGATGAGATGAAAGTGCTAAGAATAGTACTAAGAACTGCTAAGAACAGTACTACTTAACACAACCTAGTTACCATGGGTCCCAGAGCATATGTTTTATTATTATATTTTGTAAGGGTAATCATGCAGGCCATATAGACCTCCCCCAATAGGGTGAGTAACAGGTATTGAAATGCTAAGAACAGTACTACTTAACACAAAGTTACCATGTGTCCCAGAGCATATGTTTTATTATTATATTTTGTTCGGTTAATCATGCAGGCCATATAGACCTCCCCCGATAGGGTGAGTAACAGGTATTAAAAGGCTACGAAGAGTAATACTTAACGCAACCTAGTTACCATGGGTCCCAGACCGCATGTTTTGTTATTACATTTTGTAAGGGTAATCATGCAGGCCATATAGACCTCCACCGATAGGGTGAGTAACAGGTATTAAAATGCTAAGGACATTACTACTTAACACAACATAGTTACCATGGGTCCCAGAACGCATGTGTTGTTATTATATTTTGTTAGGGTAATCATGCAGGCCATATAGACCCCCCCCGACAGGGTGAGTAACAGGTATTAAAATGCTAAGAACAGTACTACTTAACACAACCTAGTTACCATGGGTCCAAGACCCAGAGCAGATGTCTTATTATTATATTTTGTATGGGTAATCATGCAGGCCGTATAGACCTCCCCAAATAGGGGGAGTTACAGAGATGAGATTAAAGTGCTAAGAATAGTACTACTTAAAACACAACCTAGTTAACATGGGTCCCAGACCGCATGTCTTATTATTATATTTTGTCAGGGTAATCAGGCAGGCCATATAGACCTCCCCCGATAGGGGGGGGTAACAGGGATTAAAGTGCTAAGAAAAGTACTAATTAACACAAGCTAGTTACCATGGGTCCAACACCGTGTGTCTTGTTGTTATCCTTTGTCAGGGTAATCATGCAGGCCATAGAGACATCCCTTGATAGGGGGAGTAACAGGGATTACAGTTCTAAGAATAGTACTACTTAAACACAACCTAGTTACCATGGGTCCCAGACCAGATGTTTTCTTGTTATACTTTGTCAGGCTAATCATGCAGGCCATATAGAACTCCAACGAAAGGGGGGGTAAGAGGGATTAAAGTGATAATAAAAGTAAGTTTTACTTAACACAACAAAATTAACATGGGTCTTGTTTTTATACTTTGTCAGGGTAATCAAAACCGCCATATAGACCTCCACCAATAGGGGGAGTTACAGGGCTGAAAGTGCTACGAATAGTACTACTTAACACAACCTAGTTACCATGGGTCCAAGACCGCATGTTTAATTATTATACTTTGTCAGGGTAATTATATATCTAACAAATCTATCTATTTCTCTTCTATCGATTCTATCTAACTATCAATCTATGTATATCTATCAATCCTATCTATCTATCTATCTATCTATCTATCTTCTGTCCGGACTGTTTTGAGACAGCCACTTGTGTTTTTGATAAATTTGAAGTAGGAGGACAGAACAATCATCTTCTTCCATCTCCCGGTTCCAAAAATGAAGGCCATATAGTCCTCCCCCGATAGGGGTAGTAACAGGTTGTAGTAAACTGCTAAGAATAGTACTACTTAACACACACCACGGGTCACAGACCGCATGTCTTATTGTTATACTCTGTCAGGGAAATTATATATATTTCAAATCGATTTATATATCTATCAAATCGATCGAACTATCAAACATATCTATCAAATGTAGATTGCATCTATTGATCGATGTAATTTGTATCTATAAAATGTATATTACATATTTTGGTTGATGTAATTCGTATCTATAAATGTATATTGCATCTTTGATTCGATAACATTCATATCTATCAAATGTATATTGCATCTGTTGATCGATGTAATTCGTATCGATCATATGTATATTGCATTGATTGAGCTATGTAATCTATGTATCTATCTATCAAATCTATCTATCTCGTGTTTGTGCAAATGGACTGTTTGCGGTTGATTGCGGTACGTTACACTTGGAGTTTGCTCTGTCACTGTGAAGTGGCCGTAACCCTTACACTACCTGATAGATACGACATCATAACTGATGTTTTAAAGCACGTTATTGCAAACAATTTGGGAATGTTAGGTGATTTAGGCCCTTTATGGGTTAAAAGCAGACTCTGCATAAACTATGTAATTTTCCATGGGAGTTTTGCCAGGGATCCCCCTCCAGCATGCCACAGTCCCGGTGTTAGTCCCCTTGAAACAACTTTTCCATCACTATTGTGGCCAGAAAGAGTCCTTGTAGGTTTTAAAGTTTGCCTGGCTATTAAAGTCAATGGCGGTTCACGCGTTTCGCGAACAATACCGGAAGAACATTGACTCTATCATTTATTGCATATGTGATATTTGTATTACGACAATTGTGCCTTTATATGCATACTTGTTCATTCACAACTGTGCTTATAAATATTCTCTGGTTTCTTTTATAAGGATAGCTATTTGAATAGTCCAGCTATAATATTGGTTATTCTGATTATATAGTCTATTGTGGCATTTAAAAATAGACAGATTTATTCTATTAACTTTATAACACTGTGATAGTCCCTCTGGACATAGCAATTAGAAAGAACATTGTGATCTCAAGGGCGCCCCATAATATAATTTGTATAATAAAATATATTTGAAATCATAATAATAAATATAGTAAACATAATTAAATGAATACATCTAAAGTAAATAAACAGTTATATAGTTAAGAATCTGAAACTGCTTATGCTAACTGTTCAACAAAGGTTGAGAGAACAGTAATGTCAGCAACAGATAAAGCTGAGCTAAAAATATAAACAGTACGTGAATATGCTCTGCTAAGGTTATATTCAAATTCTAAAGAATCCTGAAAACAAGTACCAATTTCCATAGAAATAGTAGTACAGTCCCAAGAGGGAATCAGAATATCCATTCTCTAGAATATAATACAGATAGTATATTGAAAAGGAAAAAACCTCAAAGCAAAAATGTTAAAATCCAGATTTGAAAAAGGAGTATTAACATACAGCTAGTTTACAAGTTTTGTGTTATGACTCAAGTAGCATCGTTATGGGCCATAACGCCTCATTTTTTATAACTCTGCTATTAGAAGTTTCTGTAGCGCCACAAAAATCACCATCTACGCTCAAATCCAGAACACTCTCCCAGACCAGTAGTTATTGATAGATCGTTACTAAAAACATTCACGCATCGTTTCAAAAATATTATACAAAGTACACTTGCACTCATACAAACACTCAACAATTTTTATTTTTTTCATAATGTATTTTGAAAAAGAAATTTAACAGATAAAAGAAACGAGATCTCGGGTGTTAGAAAAAAAGGCACAAAAAACAATTTTACATTGACTTACATAGACATACATGAACATACACTCATCTAGCTACATCTACATACAAATATCATCACATACATTCAGAATTAGATACATACAAACAATATACAGCACATTACGTACACAAAACATTTTTTATTTTGAAATGAACACGATTTAACTACTTTTTTTACAGAAAGACATGACGTCACTCACTTTCCGCTCAACACAAGTGCACACGATCTTCAGATTTCCGTAACGCACAAGATATTTTTCTCCTTTAAAACTCGTAATAGCAGCGTTAGAATTGTGGCGCTAATTCATTCATTCAGGTGTTGGTCCCGCTATGACAAATAGATCAAGAAATAGACTATTTGACACTGGAGTTATGGGTTTTACTTGTGTGAACATCACTACAACATCAAATTCTTTTACGAAATTACATTACATCAACTATAAATCACGATCAATTCTATCATCACCAATACGAAATCGTTTTCAAGAATTAACTCATATTTAAACGGACAAAAAAAAATACTTTTAAGATTTTATTATTCAGAAACAGGAGGCAATTTTAAACACTTGTCTCATTTACGTCTATTATAGCATTTCATTTATTCAAGTCATATGCTTGGATGAAAAGCATAACTAGATAGGCTCACTAGATGATAAATGATGGCTGCACATACATGCCTTTTGTCATTGTCTCAAACATGTGCATTGCTCTTTAGTCAACAAACGATATAGAAACAATGAACACATTTACATCATACAAGTACATTGGAAGGTTGGTTAACATTGGATTCTCTCTCTCAATCAGGTAAGAGAAATTATGGTTTTAGTGTCCCTTTAACATCATGACTTAACCATAATATAACATTAGGAATTCAGTATAATTATAAGATCTCCTTAGAAAATATTATAGTTGTCGCTTTTTTGGAAGGAACAACAATAAATGAACAGATGTGGGAGAGAACCACAATACATACATATCTGTACATAGCACACATCACACAACAACAAAGCACACATTTATCTTTTTTATCATCACACAATAAGAATGTTGCAAAGTATAACAAGAGAACGAAGATTTGCAAACTAGACACACATGTTGCTAATATGATGACATCATTCTAAGCTTCAACCATACAGATTACAGCATTAGGACTGTACCGCACCTTTCATCAGTTTCTCACTCAATACTACAATATTACATATAAGTAGACGAGAGGTTGGAAGATCTTCATTATTATTGTGATTTCAATGGGACAAGTAAAATATTGAGATCTTGCCAATCACTTATATCCTATAATATAAAAGGCTAACGGCTAGATTTAGAGTTCGGCGGTAGCCGTGAAAACCAGCGTTAGAGGCTCCTAACGCTGGTTTTAGGCTACCGCCGGTATTTGGAGTCAGTGATTAAAGGGTCTAACGCTCACTTTTCAGCCGCGACTTTTCCATACCGCAGATCCCCTTACGTCAATTGCGTATCCTATCTTTTCAATGGGATCTTTCTAACGCTGGTATTTAGAGTCGTTTCTGAAGTGAGCGTTAGAGCTCTAACGACAAAACTCCAGCCGCAGGAAAATAGCAGGAGTTAAGAGCTTTCTGGGCTAACGCCGGTTCATAAAGCTCTTAACTACTGTACCCTAAAGTACACTAACACCCATAAACTACCTATGTACCCCTAAACCGAGGTCCCCCCACATCGCCGCCACTCAATTAAAATTTTTTAACCCCTAATCTGCCGACCGCCACCTACGTTATACTTATGTACCCCTAATCTGCTGCCCCTAACCCCGCCGACCCCTGTATTACATTTATTAACCCCTAACCTGCCCCCCACAACGTCGCCGCCAGCTACTTACAATAATTAACCCCTAATCTGCCGACCGCAAAGCACCGCCACCTACGTTATCCTTATGTACCCCTAATCTGCTGCCCCTAACACCGCCGACCCCTATATTATATTTATTAACCCCTAATCTGCCCCCCACAACGTCGCCGACACCTGCCTACACTTATTAACCCCTAATCTGCCGAGCGGACCTGAGCGCTACTAGAATAAAGTTATTAACCCCTAATCCGCCTCACTAACCCTATCATAAATAGTATTAACCCCTAATCTGCCCTCCCTAACATCGCCGACACCTAACTTCAATTATTAACCCCTAATCTGACGACCGGAGCTCATCGCTACTATAATAAATGGATTAACCCCTAAAGCTAAGTCTAACCCTAACACTAACACCCCCCTAACTTAAATATAATTTAAATCTAACGAAATTAATTAACTCTTATTAAATAAATTATTCCTATTTAAAGCTAAATACTTACCTGTAAAATACATCCTAATATAGCTACAATATAAATTATAATTATATTGTAGCTATTTTAGGATTAATATTTATTTTACAGGCAACTTGGTAATTATTTTAACCAGGTACAATAGCTATTAAATAGTTAAGAACTATTTAATAGTTACCTAGTTAAAATAATAACAAATTTACCTGTAAAATAAATCCTAACCTAAGTTATAATTAAACCTAACACTACCCTATCAATAAATTAATTAAATAAAATACCTACAATTACCTACAATTAACCTAACACTACACTATCAATAAATAAATTAAATACAATTGCTACAAATAACTACAATTACATAAACTAACTAAAGTACAAAAAATAAAAAATAACTAAGTTACAAAAAATAAAAAAATATTTACCAACATTAGAAAAATATTACAACAATTTTAAACTAATTACACCTACTCTAAGCCCCCTAATAAAATAACAAAGACCCCCAAAATAAAAAATTCCCTACCCTATTCTAAATTAATAAATGTAAAAGCTCTTTTACCTTACCAGCCCTGAACAGGGCCCTTTGCGGGGCATGCCCCAAGAAAATCAGCTCTTTTGCCTGTAAAAAAAAACATACAATACCCCCCCCCAACATTACAACCCACCACCCACATACCCCTAATCTAACCCAAACCCCCCTTAAATAAACCTAACACTAAGCCCCTGAAGATCTTCCTACCTTGTCTTCACCATCCAGGTATCACCGATCCGTCCTGGCATCCGGTGCTGAAGAGGTCCAGAAGAGGCTCCAAAGTCTTCCTCCTATCCGGCAAGAAGAGGACATCCGGACCGGCAAACATCTTCTCCAAGCGGCATCTTCGATCTTCTTCCATCCGGTGCGGGTCCATCTTGAAGCAACCGACGTGGATCCATCCTCTTCTTCCGTTGTCTCCCGACGAATGACGGTTCCTTTAAGGGACGTCATCCAAGATGGCGTCCCTCGAATTCCGATTGGCTGATAGGATTCTATCAGCCAATCGGAATTAAGGTAGGAATATTCTGATTGGCTGATGGAATCAGCCAATCAGAATCAAGTTCAATCCGATTGGCTGATCCAATCAGCCAATCAGATTGAGCTCGCATTCTATTGGCTGTTCCGATCAGCCAATAGAATGCGAGCTCAATCTGATTGGCTGATTGGATCAGCCAATCGGATTGAACTTGATTCTGATTGGCTGATTCCATCAGCCAATCAGAATATTCCTACCTTAATTCCGATTGGCTGATAGAATCCTATCAGCCAATCGGAATTCGAGGGACGCCATCTTGGATGACGTCATTTAAAGGAACCGTCATTCGTCGTTCAGTCGTCGGCCAGGATGGATGTTCCGCGGTGGAGGTCTTCAGGATGCTGCCGCTTCGCTCCGGATGGATGCCGCTTGGATGAAGACTTCAATCGGATGGAAGAACTCTTCTGCCCCACTTGGATGAAGACTTCAGCTGGATCATGGACCTCTTCAGCCCCCCGCTTGGGCTTGGATCAGGACATCGGAGGAGCTCTTCTGGACCAATCGGTGAACCTGGTATGGTGAAGACAAGGTAGCAAGATCTTCAGGGGCTTAGTGTTAGGTTTATTTAAGGGGGGTTTGGGTTAGATTAGGGGTATGTGGGTGGTGGGTTGTAATGTTGGGGGGGGGAATTGTATGTTTTTTTTTACAGGCAAAAGAGCTGATTTTCTTGGGGCATGCCCCGCAAAGGGCCCTGTTCAGGGCTGGTAAGGTAAAAGAGCTTTTAAATGTATTAATTTAGAATAGGGTAGGGCATTTTTTTATTTTGGGGGTCTTTGTTATTTTATTAGGGGGCTTAGAGTAGGTGTAATTAGTTTAAAATTGTTGTAATATTTTTATAATGTTTGTAAATATTTTTTTATTTTTTGTAACTTAGTTCTTTTTTATTTTTTGTACTTTAGTTAGTTTATGTAATTGTAGTTATTTGTAGGAATTGTATTTAATTTATTTATTGATAGTGTAGTGTTAGGTTTTATTGTAGGTAATTGTAGGTATTTTATTTAATTAATTTATTGATAGGGTAGTGTTAGGTTTAATTATAACTTAGGTTAGGATTTATTTTACAGGTAATTTTGTTATTATTTTAACTAGGTAACTATTAAATAGTTCTTAGCTATTTAATAGCTATTGTACCTGGTTAAAATAATTACCAAGTTGCCTGTAAAATAAATATTAATCCTAAAATAGCTACAATGTAATTATTCGTTATATTGTAGCTATATTAGGATTTATTTTACAGGTAAGTATTTAGCTTTAAATAGGAATAAGTTATTTAATAAGAGTTAATTAATTTCGTTAGATTAAAATTATATTTAATTTAGGGGGGTGTTAGTGTTAGGGTTAGACTTAGCTTTAGGGGTTAATACATTTATTAGAATAGCGGTGAGCTCCGGTCGTCAGATTAGGGGTTAATAATTGAAGTTAGGTGTCGGCGATGTTAGGGAGGGCAGATTAGGGGTTAATACTATTTATGATAGGGTTAGTGAGGCGGATTAGGGGTTAATAACTTTATTATAGTAGCGCTCAGGTCCGCTCGGCAGATTAGGGGTTAATAAGTGTAGGCAGGTGTCGGCGACGTTGTGGGGGGCAGGTTAGGGGTTAATAAATATAATATAGGGGTCGGCGGTGTTAGGGGCAGCAGATTAGGGGGGGGAGAGAGAGAGCAAAAGAGAGGGGGGGGAGAGAGCACAAAAGAGAGGGGGGAGAGAGCGCAAAAGAGAGAGGGGAGAGAGAGAGAGCAAAAGAGGGGGAGAGAGAGCACAAAAGAGAGGGGAGAGAGAGAGAGAAAGAGGGGGAGATAGAGAGGAGGGGAGAGAGAGAGAGGAGGGGAGAGAGAGAGTGGGAGAGAGAGAGAGGGGGGAGAGAGAGGGGGGGCAAGAGCTCAAAAGAGAGGGGGAGAGAGAGCGCAAAAGAGATGGGGGAAAGAGAGCTCAAAAGAGAGGGGGGGAGAGCGCAAAAGAGAGGGGGAGAGTGAGAGCGCAAAAGAGGGGGGAGAGAGAGAGCGCAAAAGAGAGGGGTACAAAGAGCATGCAAAAGAGAGGGGGAGAGAGAGAGAGAGCAAAAGAGAGGGGGAGAGAGAGAGCAAAAGAGGGGGAAGAGAGAGAGCGCAAAAGAGAGGGGGGAGAGAGAGCGCAAAAGAGAGGGGGGAGAGAGAGCGCAAAAGAAAGGGGGGGGAGAGAGAGAGAGCAGAAAAGAGGGGGGAAAGAGAGAGCGCAAAAGAGGGGGAAGAGAGCGCAAAATAGATGGGGGAGAGAGAGAGAGTGCAAAAGAGATGGGGGAGAGAGAGAGCAAAAGAGATGGGGGAGAGAGAGAGCACAAAAGAGAGGGGGAGAGAGAGAGCACAAAAGAGAGGGGGAGAGAGAGCACAAAAGAGAGGGGGAGAGAGAGTGCAAAAGAGAGGGGGAGAGAGAGAGCGCAAAAGAGAGGGGGAGAGAGAGAGCGCAAAAGAGAGGGGGAGAGAGAGAGCTCAAAAGAGAGGGGGAGAGAGAGAGCTCAAAAGAAAGGGGGAGAGAGAGAGCAAAAGAGAGGGGGGAGAGAGAGAGAGAGAGCAAAAGAGAGGGGGAGGGAGAGAGCGCAAGGGGTGGGACTGCTGTACTGCAAAAAATGGCCGTGTGGACAGGCTTTAGGACTAGTATAGAATATTATAGATGTCAGCCGTTACTTTATTGTTTTGCAACAATATTGCAGCAACATTGATCAAGCAGATTCTATGCCATGTCTATGCACTTATTATACACAAGTATGCACTTTCAATCAAGTTAGTGTGGACGTGTGGTTTTTACTATAACATCGCGTTTATTAAAGTATTTGTTACGCATATGAACAAACATCAGAAGATGCACTGTATATGTTACATTTTACACTTTCCCATTACGATTTATTGGGGGAAAACAAAACTTCATCAAACACCTAAAAAAAACACCCACTTTGAAAGCATTTGCGCCGCTCAGATACAATCAAGTGGATACAATCAGCAATCATTACGAACATGCTACCATTGGACATTTTGCACTATAAATCCCCCAAACAACATGGCCACAGCGTCACTGGTGATTGACATTGTATCAAATCGCTTTTGTGTTTTTATAATACCTTGTTACTCCTTGTGCGTTTGCTCTGCTGTTTGGCTTTGTGTTGCTTGGCAAATATGGATGATCCTCAGTTAGCTTGTGTAGGTGCTGTTGGACAAGTTTTGTACAACAGAGTCAGACGTGCTCAGCATCTCCAAGAGAGGCGTAGGGAACGTCTGATCAGAGGTCCTCGTGTTCAGGGCCGACGTTTGTGTAAGGCAGCATAGGCAGTCACCTTAGGGCGCCCCCAGCAGGAGGGTGCCTGATCTGCCTGGCTGCTGGGATTGGCAAAGGACTGCTTAATGGTCAGCGGCACTGAAGGCAGCCGCAGACTTCCGCTTGCTCGCAAATCCTAACCTACATGTCCTTAGTTGTCTCAGCCGATCTCACTCAGACAACTAAGGACAGGTAGTAGGTAGGTGGGGACCGTAGGGTCAGTGGTCACATCACACCGGGTAATAATAGTAGTCAGTCTTAGTGGGTGGGATAATTGGATAATTGACAGGCAGCCGCACGCGTCAGCTGTCAGGTGAGGTCAGAGAAGCTCCTCAACATCATTGATAGCAGACCGCCGCACCTGCTCCCGCTCTCAACCTAATCTCTGTCCTGGCTGTACTCTGAATGTGTCTCACAGACAGTCTCTGTGGCCTGCCGCTTGCATGATTCTAGTTGCTACGGACCCAGTACTGTCCTGCTGTGAGCTGCTGCTGCACACCATTTTGCGGCCAGTGGAGAGGACTGGGTTGCGCTCTCCACAGTGTGATGGCTGCTGCTCCCGGAAGTGCAGTGCAGTAATCCCTAGCAGCATGACTTTTAGGCCTGCTCCTCATGAGTCTCAGATTCAGAAGGTAAAGGTAAGGTAAGGGTCCTGGGTTAACACGTACCTTGCGAAATAAGTTCTTGGTATGTGTCTTTGTGCTGAATCGATAGCTGCTTTGTTAAAGATTCCTGAGTGTAGGGTTGCTAGAGTAGATACATTGACTGGAACCAGAAAACATAGACATAGTGTTCATTCTTTCCTGGCTTGTATTTCTCATGCTATAACTCAAGTCACGAACTGCACGTGGAAAGGATTTATTATACATTTACTGTACTAATAGGTCATGTTTCAAGATGTCTGGTCTGACACTTGAGTTAGTGGAAAACATAAGCTTGACTAGTGGTCTCCCTGACATAATAGGGACAGGCTTCCTAGGGTCCAAATGTTTTCTTACTGAACATTGCAAACATACAACTCTTCTGTGTGCACAGTGTTGCTGCAAGTAGTGTTTTGTTTTGAAGCCAACATATTTGGGGGATTGAGCCTGTCCCCCTTTAGTCCCTATGATTCCCTATTTCTTTCACCACAGATTATCTATACTAAGTACTTTCAGTTTTGGTTAACAGTAGTTATTAATGAAAATAAACTATGTTTAGCACAGTGCCGGTATGGTAGTATAATTGATATCCATTATATTGCATCATAATATATATATATATAAGTATATATATATATATATATATATATATATATATATATATATATAGCACATTATCTGTTTAAGGTAATTGTTAGAATTGTATGTTATGATAACTTCATGTTCTGATGAGGGCGTTACACCAAATTGGCTTGACACTGACAGAGAATCACTGGACTATAGATTTAGTTTAAGGTACCCTCCCCATTAATTAAATACACTCATTTTTTAACAGACAATGTTTTTTGGGGTAATGGGATCTATATAATTTAAAAATAATTGATACATTAGTTATGTGTCTGTTTTACCACATTCCTATAACATTTTGTGAAGAAGCTGCACAAGGATGTTTTTTGACAGTTTTTTTTTGGGGGGGGGGTGGGAAAACATATATTTACCTGTGTAGCCTAAAATTCTTGCACCGGCCCTGCTCATGTTGAAAGGCTAGGCTGAGGCCCACCTTTGAGAAAATGAGCGACTTCGAGGTTTATGACAAGTATAGGCTCAATCGAGAGGAACTCATGGGCCTTTGCGAAGTACTTAAACCTCATCTGGAGCCACATAAACATATGCGGACTGCAATCCCTGGCATGACCAAGATCCTATGCTGCATACATGTCCTGGCCTCTGGAAATTTTCAATCTTCAGAGGGGTACATGCATGGGTTGTCTCAGGGTACCTTCTCTGTGGTTTTTGACAAGTTTCTGAACGCCATGGTACAAGTTTGTAAGCTTTACGTAGGATTCCCTCAAAATTAGGACAATTGGAGGAGACTCAAGAGGGAATTCTATGCAATAGCTCAAATGCCCAATGTTTTGGGAGCAATAGATTGCACCCCCATTGCGCTGCGTGCTCCAGCAAAAGAGATCCCCTACCGAAATTGCAAACACTTTCATAGCCTGAACGTGCAGTTTGTTTGCGATGCACGGATGAGGATTATGCAAGTGTGTGAGAACTTCGGTGGGGCGAGTCATGATGCCCACATCCTCAGGCAGTCGTCACTGTGGCGGAAGTTTGAGGACAGACAGTTTCCCCATGGGTGAGTACTTGTGCACAGCATGATTAAGTAGTTAGACAATTGCCACTGTAGTGTTCGCAAACAGTTGTGTTTGTGTAATGTGCAAAATGTGCAGGTATAGGGTGCACTTTAACCATTTATTTGTCTCTTTCAGCAAATGTCTAGTTTTAGCGAAAAACAGATATGTAGCAGGTCATAGCTTAAATGTGCAGATATAGAATGCGCTTTAACCATTTATTTGTCTCTTTCCGCAAATGTCTAGTTTTAACAAAAAACGCATATGTAGCAGGTCATAGCTTAAATGTGCAGATATAGGATGCGCTTTAGCCATTTATTTGTCTCTTTCCGCAAATGTCTAGTTTTAGAAACAAACAGATATGTAGCAGGTCATAGCTTAAATGTGCAGATATAGGCCTCTAGTTATAAAGCCGTCAACCTCAAATACGCTGGAATTCCGCAGCGTATTTGTGGCGAGGCTGATTTGCCTAAGTTATCAAGCCCTACACACCGGCAAAAGTAGAATTTAGTGACGTAAGCTTTGATCTGCCGGATTCAGTCCGACACAGATCGATTCTTACGTCACTCCAGATGTTCCGCACAAAAGTTCGGCACAAACTGACTACTTTTGCTAGTTATCAAAAAACTAGCAGGTACGCTCGGCACTTTTCCGGCCCAGCATACCTGGTTTTCAATCCGCCGCCCTGGAGGTGGCGGATCCCATAGGAATCAATGGGAGTCTGACCATAGCGAAAGTTCATGTTCACTGCTGCCCGACATCCCATTGACTCCTATGGGAGCTGTCTACACCTAACACCCTAACATGTACCCCGAGTCTAAACACCCATAATCTGTCCCCCCCTACACCGCCGCAACTAAATAAATGTATTACCCCCGAAACCGCCGCTCCCGGACCCCGCCGCCACTCTAATAAACTGATTAACCCCTAAACCGCCGCTCCCGGACCCCGCCGCCACTATAATAAATATGTTAACCCCTAAACCGCTGCTCCCGGACCCCGCCGCCACTATAATAAATATGTTAACCCATAAACCGCCACTCCCGGACCCTGCTGCCACCTACATAATACCTATTAACCCCTATCCTGCCCCCCCTACACCGCAGCCACTATAATAAATTTATTAACCCCTATCCTGCCCCCCCTACACCGCCGCCACCTATAATACATTTATTAACCCCTATCCTGCCCCCCCTACACCGCCGCCACTATAATAAAATTATTAACCCCTAAACCTAAGTCTAACCCTAACCCTAACACCCCCCTAACTTAAATATTAATTAAATACATCTAAATATTATAACTCTTATTAACTAAATTAATCCTATTTAAAACTAAATACTCACCTTTAAAATAAACCCTAAGATAGCTACAATGTAATTAATAATTACATTGTAGCTATTTTAGGATTTATATTTATTTTACATGTAACTTTGTATTTATTTTAGCTAGTTAGAATAGCTTTCTTGTGCATCATCTTAAGAAGTGGCTTCCTTCTAGGACAACAGCCATGCAGACCAATTTGATGCAATGTGTGGTGTATGGTCTGAGCACTGACAGGCTGACCACCCACCCCTTTAACCTCTGCAGCAACGCTGGCAGCACTCATACAGCTATTTCCCAAAGACAACCTGCACTCAACTTCTTTGGTCAACCATGGCGAAGCCTGTTCTGAGTTTAATCTGTCCTGTGAAACCGCTGTATGGTCTTGCCCACTGTGCTGCAGCTCAGTTTCAGGGTCTTGGCATTCTTCTTATAGTCTAGACCATCAGATCCTTAGAGAGTTCTTTGCCATGAGGTGCCATGTTGAACCAGTATGAGAGAGTGTGAGAACGCTAACACCAAATTTAACACACCTGCTCCCCATTCATACCTCAGACCTTGTAACACTAACGAGTCACATGACACCGGACAGGGAAAATGACTAATTGGGCCCAATTTGGACATTTCCACTTAGGGGTGTACTCACTTTTGTTGCCAACAGTTTAGACATTAATGGCTGTGTGTGGAGTTATTTTGAGTGGACAGCAAATTTAAAATGTTATACAGGTTGTACACTCACTACTTTACATTGTAGCAAAGTGTCATTTCTTCAATGTTTTCACATGAAAAGATATAATAAAATATTTACAAAAATGTGAGGGGTGTACTCACTTTTGTGAGATACTGTACATATATACTCATACATATGCATATCCAAATTACACAAGCAGTTTACTCTGTGTTAGTAACTGACAGGAAGTATAGCAAGTTAATTGTATATGGATCTTCAACTGCAGATCTAGATGGAATGTTTCACTCAGCACCTGCTAATCATATGTAGAAGAGAAGCGTATGGCTTGGAGTGATTTATTTTATCTTGAGTGACACAGGTTAAAACCTGGAGCAGTCTCTTACAGAATCAGCTGTTAGAGAAAACAGGAACCCAAGGGGTTAATTAATTCAGGTAGGAGTTTGAATAACAAGGAACCATTCAGTCATTGTTTCACTCTTACCGGAGAGTGGTCTTTAGCTGTCCATTGTAACAGCTGATCTGTCAGATTAAGACAGAAGAGAAATTATCAGGCAGCGTGTGAACGGTTAGAACCGAGGAGCTGCGCTGATAGTAAGTAGTGATCCGGTGTAGCAGGAAGATTCAGGAGTGAAGAAAGATTTGCACAAGCAATATAAAAGTTCAAAACGATATTCAGAATTAAATCCTGTTGTAACAAAAGGGTAATCCAAAGAGCACAATATGCAGTGTTAGCTCAGCTACTAAACTCATTAACTAAGCACCTGTCTGCCCTCAGGAAAAGGTTTAAGTAAGGTAAAAAATGTGCGGCTTCATAGTTAAGGTGGAATTACAGAATATCAGATGTCAGACAGTTAAGGTGGAGAGATGAGTTCTGACATGACCCCCCCTTCAGGTATCCTCATCTGGTGGATAACCCTTCCATCGGACAAGGTACTGGAGTTCACCTTTAGTAATCCGAGAATCAAGTAATTCTTTTACTTCGTATTCTTCTGCATCCAGAATCGGTGGCTTGGGTGGTAAAATCTGTGTGCCGGAGGAGGTAGCTGGTTTGATCAGAGAAACGTGGAAAGTGGAGTGGATGGCCAGAGAGGGAGGTAATTGAAGTGCTACTGCATTTTGATTGATGATTCGTATAATCTGAAACGGGCCTATGAACAGACTGGCTAATTTTTTGCTTGGGATTTGCAATCTCAAATTTTTGGTCGAAAGCCATACCCAGTCACCGACTATGTATTGAGGTGGTGGTCTTCTTCTCAGATCATAATATTTTTTCTGGGCAGATTGCAAATGTTTTTGGAGTAATTGTAAATTTTATGTCATCCTATCAGCTATATCATCAATTTTGGGACTTGGAGAACTGGTGGTTGTGAGAAAGGACATTTTTGGATGGAACCAATAGTTGGCGTAGAAGGGAGTCATTCGAGATGAAGAGTTGAGTGTGTTGTTGTATGCGAACTCAGCGGTTGATAAATAATTCATCCAGCCTTCTTGGTGGAATGCACAATAGGATCTAATGTACTGTTCTAGCCATTGATTCAGATGCTCTGTTTGGTCGTTCGTCTGTGGGTGATAAGCTGTGGTGTACCTATGGTTTATTTGTAGTTTCTGACATAGATTCCTCCAAAACCTGGGGGTAAACTGAGTCCCCCTGTCGGTGGTCAGAATGGTTGGTATGCCATGAAGTTTCAGAACATTATCTATAAATAACTGGGCTGTTTCTGCGGAGGTTGGAAGTTTCCGATATGGGATGAAATGGGCCATTTTTGTCATCAAATCAACAGCTACCAATATCGTGTTCATTCCAAGTGAGAGAGGCAATTAGACTATATAATCCATGCCCAGGTGGGTCCATGGTTTATCAGGAACTTGTAGAGGCATCAATAACCCATATGGCGGTCTTCTTTCTGATTTCGATGTGGTACAGATTGTACAATCTTGTATGTATTCCTTGATACTCATGTTAATCTTAGGCCACCAATAGTTCCTTGCTATCAAATCCTTCGTCCTGGAAATTCCTGGATGGCCAGAAAGAGGAGAGTCGTGGTGTTCCTTGATTAACTCCTGTCTTAGAGTCTGGGGTACATAAATCTTGTCTTTGATGTATCCTATACCATCTGAAGCGGTATGGAGTTGTGATGGAGTATCCAAGTCTTGGACCAAGGCCTCTTTGAGTTTAGAGGCGAAAGTTGAGGTGATACCAATGTATCTATCATGTGGTATGATTTCCTTTGGATTATGGTCATTTACTGGCTTTGGGTCCATTCCTTGAAGCGGGTCTGTATATGATCTGAAAATGGAATCTGCTGAAATATAGACTCCAGCGAACCTGTCTGGTAGAGAGTGTCTTGTTCTTTTGGAGAAATTCCAGATTTTTATGATCTGTATATACTATGATGGGTAATCGTGTTCCTTCTAAAAGATGTCTCCAATGCTCAAATGATCTTTAAATGGATAACAACTCTTTCTCTCCTATTGGGTAGTTGATCTCCGGAGGAGACATAACTTTAGAATAAAACTCTACTGGATGAAGAGGATGATTCAAGTCTTCTCTCTGGGATAAAACTGAACCTAAAGCGTAATCCGAAGAATCCACTTCTAAAAAGTATTGCAACTCAAAAACAATTTGGATGTCGGAGTATCGGAGCAGAGGTGAACGCAGTTTTCAACGTGAGAAAGGCTTAAGCCGCTGATGGATTCCACAAAAAGGGTGTTGTGCAGCCCGTAAGGGCAGTTAGGGGTTTAGCGATAGCGGAATAACCTTTGATAAATTTCCTGTAATAGTTACTAAACCCGAGGAAGCGTTGAAGCTCCTTACGGTTAGAAGGTGTTGGCCAATCTTTTACCGCTTCCACCTTGTTATCCTGCATCTGTATTCCCTCTGGGGATATATCATATCCCAAAAAGGAGATCTTTTATGTATGGAAAAGGCATTTTCTGCCTTGGCATATAATCGATGTATTTGTAAACTTGATAATACCCATGTGACGTGTTTAATGTGATCCTCCAAGTTTTAGGAGTATATTAAAATGTCATCGAGATAAACTATCACACATATGTCAAGAAGATCCCTAAAAACATCACTGACAAAATGCTGGAACGTTGCTGGAGCGTTACACAGACCAAAAGGCATTACCAAATACTCATTTAATCCATATCTCGTTCTAAATGCTGTCAACCACTCATCTCCCTCTCTTATGCGTATGAGGTTGTAAGCCCCCCTGAGATCGAGCTTCGTGTAGATCTTAGCTTGATGTAAACTCTCTATAAGTTCGGGGATTAGGGGGAGAGGGTAACAATTCTTCACAGTAATTTTATTAAGCTCCCTATAGTCAATAATTGGCCTTAAAGTCTGATCTTTGTTCGTCACAAATAACATGCCGGCTCCGGCAGGGAAGACAGAAGGTCTGATAAACCCCTTCTTCAAATTATCATCAAGATAGGACTTTAAATGACTTAATTCGGGCTGGCTCAATGGGTATAGATGTCCATATGGGATGCTAGATCCCGGTATTAAATCAATGGGACAATCGTAACTCCAATGCAGAGGTAAGCTCTCATCCTCTCTTTTGCTGAAGATAGGGAGCAGATAGGGAGTCCTTGATGACCTTCCTTAACGTTTCATTTTCAACTTGAAGATTACTTAGAGCCTGACCGAGTTGGTCTACCCTCTGAGATAAGCCATAAACAACTTGAGGTAGATCCGCTGGATCCATTAAAAAAGTTAAGGTCTTCATCCATCCAGGCGGCGTCTTCTGATTTGAAAAGTCAATAGAATTTCAGTAGCTCTCATCCTATTGGCTGATTTGAACAGCTAATATGATTTCAGTAGCTCTCATCATATTGGCTGATTTGAATTTCAAAAATTAAATCAGCCAATAGGAATGCAAGGGATGCCATTTTGAAAAGGCTCCCTTGCATTGATGATTCAGTGTACGGCGGCGACCGTATGAAGAGGACGCTCCCCGCCGGATGTCTTGAAGGATGGACCCGCTCCGCTCCACCGGGATGAAGATGAAGACGCCGCCGGGATGAAGATAGAAAATGCCACCTGGATGAAGATAGAAGACGCTGCCTGGATGGATGAAGACCTCGCCGTCTGGATGAAGATTTCTCGTCACCTGGATGTCCGGACTTCAAAAACTGTAAGTGGATCATCGGGGGTTAGTGTTAGGTTTTTTTTAACTTTTTTGGGTGGGTATATTTTTAGATTCGGGTTTGGGCTTTCTAGCAAAAGAGCTAAATGCCCTTTTAAGGGCAATGCCCATACAAATGTCCTTTTCAGGGGAATGGGTAGCTTAGGTTTTTGTTAGAGTTAGGTTTTTTAATTTTGGGGGGTTGGTTTTGTGATGTGTTTTACTGTTGAGCTAAATTCTTTAGGGCAATGCCCTACAAAAGACCCTATTTAAGGGCTATTGGTAGTTTATTGTAGGCTAGGTTTTTTTAAAAATTTTGGGGGGGCTTTTTTATTTTTATAGGGCTATTAAATTAGGTGTAATATTAGGATAATTTCATTTGTTATTTTTTGTAATTTAGTGTTTATTATTTTTTTGTAATTTAGTATTTTTTATTTTGTGTAATTTTAGAATTAATTTTTTTAGTAGTGTTAGTTTTGTTTTATGTGTAATTTTAGTTTATTTAATTGATAGTTATTTTAATTTTAGTATAATAGTTATCTTAGGGGTTAATAACTTTTATTAGTGGCAGCGATGTCAGGAGCGGCAGATTAGGGGTTAATAGGTAGTTTATAGGTGTTTGTGTACTTTGTAACATTTTAGTTATGAGGTTTGTGTAACAGTTTTGTTGCACAAAACTCATAACTACTGTTCTCAGATAGATCTGTAATTTTTTGAGTGAGGGATTGACGCTGCGTTGCAGGCTAAAATGCTTGCGGTATAGCCATACCGACAAGACTTGTAATGGCTGTGTTACGGTTTTTACGCTGAAATTACCATTTTTTTGCGTTAAAACCGTAATGCAAAACTCGTAATCTATGTGTTTATTAGGTAAAAGGAATTATTAGGAACACAAGAAAAAAACTTTACATTTCAATGTCCCTTTACATATTGTTAAAGATACCAAATGAATAGATTTCTTGCATTTTTGAAAAGCATCACTAAGGGGATGGATTTATGAAGCTGCATTCACAGCATTTGAGACTATGTGGAGCAGGTTCGCCAGGGCTGGTGGTAGGAGTTTTGCCTCCACAGGCGAAGACACATTTTGGCACCCCCCCCCCCCCACCCATACACACACACAGCAATTATATATCCTGCCAATACTGCTTCTTAACAAAATGTTCTATTGATGTGTTAAGCAGCTATAGATAACCATTGTATGTATTATGATAGAGAAAATAGATTTCTGTTATCACATCGAAATTCATGACTGTGAATCTAATTTATAATAGTTATTTTAACTTTAATAGTTAATTTCTGCATGACATAACATCTCAAAGAGGTGACTGCACAACACAGTAAATTTGTGGTGACTGCAGAATGAATCAAACAGTGGGGACAATATATGAAACTTACTAACCTGGAGGCAGGATGACTTCTTCTTTTTCACCATTATACCTAGATCGATACTAGCATGTCTAACAGGAAATTGTATCAAGCTGCAGGCAGACAAGTCCAAAAGCAGAGAACCTGTTTTGCTGCAATTGCTACTTGCAAAAAAAGAAGACTGCAGAAGAGCTCTGTTCAATACAGCCCCCTGCTTTTGGGCAACAAATTTTGTTAGAGCAGGGCTTGCTTCTTAAATTTGTGGCTACAGACTCACTCTTGCAAGCCTGGACTGCAAGTTCTCAGAAGCTGCAAATGTATTTTGATATCTTTCCCATAAGTATACATTTTTCAAGCCCTTCAACAGATCACAGTAACTTGTAGTGGAGCATACTTATTTTGGACAAGTGTCACTATATTGATAATAATGAACATTTATACATTAATAAACTCAACACTCTGGATTATATGATAATGCAAGGCATCTGTAAAATTAATGCAGAGTACCTATACACTGAAAACATATATGCTGCACCATATAATGATGTTGAGGGTCCATGCACTAAAAACAGGTGTCACGCCCATGCTCAGGATTAAACCTGGGTAGTTCAGTTGCTGGTTCTCTCTCAGCCTGTTGCTCTGTCTCTGGACCACTGGAGGGCTCTGGCTGCAGCTGAGAGTTTCTTGTGCTGCTACCTGCACTGGCTAGCTCTCTGGCTCCACCTATTTTCCAGCAGCAGGTAGTTTCTCATTCAGCACTGCTTTTTAAGGCATCCTCACAGACCATTCCCTGTCCTGACATACACCTAGATTATGAGTTTTGCGTTTGTGTTTTAACGCTGAAAAAATGGTAATTTCAGCGTTAAAATAGCACCACAGCCATTACAAGTCTTGTCAGTATAGCTGTCCCGCATGCCTTTTAGCCTGTACCGCATCAGTCCCGCACACGTAAAAATTACGTTTTTTCATGGGACTTCCGAAGCTTTGCCATTACGAGTTTTGCGGTAAAGCTAAAAAGCTAGCGTTCCAGCCTACAACGATAAGATCTGTTCCGCAATCTAAAAGCAGTAGTTATGAGTTTTACGCTACAAAACTGTAACATAAGACTCATAACTAAAGTGTTACAAAGTGCACTAAACACCCATAAACTACCTATTAACCCCTAAAATGAGGTCTTCCAGCATCGCAAATACTATATTAAACTTATTAACCCCTAATCTGCCGCTCTCGACATCGCTGCCACTAAAAATAATTATTAACCCCCGCTCCCCGACATTGTCACCACTATAATAAAGTTATTAACCCCTAAACTGCTGCCCTCCCACATCGCAAACACTATTTAAATATTATTAACCCCTAATCTGCCGTCTGCCCACATCAACCCCACTGTACTAAAGTTATCACGCCCTACGCCGCTGCAACTATAATAAACCTATTAACCCCTAAACCACAAGCCCCCCACAACGAAATATACTAAAGTAAACTATTAAACCCTAAACCAAAGCCCCCCACATCGCAATAAACTAGTTTAAGCTAGTAAGCCCTAAACCTATTGCCCCCTAACTTTATATTAAAATTACAATTTCCCTATCTTAAATTAGATTAAAACTTACCTGTTAAATTAACTAACAATTAGACTAATATAACTATTAAACTAAAATTAAACTACCAATTAAATAAAACTAAACTACACATTTAAAAATCCTAACACTACTCTAAAAATTACAAAGTATCAAATTACAAAAAATAAAAGACTAAATTACAAAAAATAACAAACAATAAATTACGAAAAATAACAAACAAAATGATCAAAATAAAAAAGAATTACACCTAATCTAATAGCCCTATCAAAATAAAAAGCCCACCCAAAATAAAAAAACCCTAGCCTAAAATAAACTACCAATAGCCCTTTAAAGGGCCTTTTGTGGGGCATTGCCCCAAAGATATCAGCTCTTTTCCATGAAAAAAATGCAAAGACCCCCCAACAGTAAAACCCACCACCCAACCAACCCCCCAAAATAAAAAACCTAATTCTAAAAAAACATAATCTACCCATTGCCCTGAAAAGGGCATTTGTATGGGCATTGCACTTAAAAGGGCATTTAGGTCTTCTACTGCCCAAACCCTAATCTAAAAAAAAATCCACCCAAAAAACCCTTAATAAAAAACCCTAACACTAACCCCCAACGATCCACTTACAGTTTTTGAAGTCCCGCTTGAACGATCTTCATCCAGGTGGTGAGAAGTCTTCATCCAGGTGGCCTCTTCTATCTTCATCCAGGCAGTGAGAAGTCTTCATCCAGGCGGCCACTTCTATCTTCATCCAGACGGCATCTTCTATCTTTCTATCTTCATTCCGGCGGCACGGAGCTGGTCCATCCTGAAGACATCCGGCGCGGAGCATCCTCTTCATACGGTCGCCACCATACACTTACTCTTCAATGCAAGGGAGCCGTTTCAAAATGGTGTCCCTTGCATTCCTTTTGGCTGAAAAATTTGAATCAGCCAATAGGAATTAGAGATGCTAAAATCCTATTGCTGTTCAAATCAGCCAATAGGATTTAAGCAGCTCTCATTCTATTAGATGATTCATCATCCAATAGAATGAGAGCTTCTTAAATCTAGCTGATTGTGATTTACATTCTGTTTATACCTCTGACCTGTGCCTGTATGCAAGATAATCTGGTGTATCTTCTGCCTTCTGTACCCGGCTTGTCTCCTGTGCTCTCTTTCGGATCTCCCCTGGGTTTAGAAGTAGGATTGGACAGCTTCTTTGGTAAACTCAACTGGTTTTCTGACTACTCTTCAAGATACTCCCCATGTTTGGTGACTGATTGGACTGCTTTCTGGAATCTGACCCTCGGCTTGTCTTCAGACTATGCTCTTGTTATTTTCCAGTCTCTGCTACCAGTGTATCCAGTATTTCTACTCTGGTATCCTGCTCCTGTACCCAAGCCCTGTCTATTGTTGTCCAGCTTCTGAACTGAGACCTGCAGAGGGTGCCAACTTAGAGTGGGTACTACGTCTGACTCCAGCTTTAATGTGGGCATTACTGCTACCTAATCCAGTTTCCAGTTTCCTGTACAATAAAACTTGCATTGTCTGTCTGTTATTGCAACCATGCCTAAAAGGCTTAGTACTGTAAATAAACTCATACTACTGGTCCCTTTTAGTGCTCGTGATGGGATTAAGTCTAACACCTCTTCACTTGAGCTTCAAACCCCTGAACCTGCTCTGCAGAGCACAACAACCGGCTGCACTCTGTTCTGCAAAATGATGCTGAACATTTATACACTGATAATGAACACACTGTAATGTATAATTCTGCCAAGTATATATACACCTAAATAAGACATGTTGTGCTGAATAACGATTATAGCCATCCATACACTTTACAGTATAGGTAAGTTTGTAGAGTAGACATATAATAGACAATTATGACCTACAGGGGGCCCTTTTGTGGTCCCCTATTCTTCCTCTATTGTAGCATTGGCTCTGAATTTTGCAGGAGCGAGCCTGCTGCCACATATTTAACAAGCGCAAAATACTTATTTTTCCTCTCTACCACCTCAGAGGTGGCAAGATCAATTCCCCCGAAACTTGCTCATTCGCGGTGATTGACATGCCCTGCTCTATCCCAATTGGTTGCTCCAGAATAGGAGGCGGCAATGTACAAGAAACCTCTTGTTACATTTTTACATGCAATTCAGCATCACAATGGGTGATTGCAGGCGAACAGCTTCACTTATTGCATACAATGATGATACATGTTGCCAATTGTTAGAAATATATTTTATTTCAATATTTTTTTTCTTTTGTTTCTGTGTAAAAAACAATGGTTATGTGACTTTTGAATGTGATCCTTTGTGGATAATGCTCAAAATTGTTTAAGTATCAAAAGATTGATTTTCTTTCAAGGACACAATGTTAAAGTAATCAATTAATTTTAAACAAGCTTTGCATGCGTATAATAGTGATAAATGTTTGAGTATTCGCTTGTTATTATATATCATAAATGCAAATTCTGTCACAGTTATTGTCCAAGTGTTTAAAGAGATAGATCTTTGTACAAATAGGTAATAAAATACACTGATTTCACATAATCCTGATTTTAAAACTGCAAATTTTCAAATAAGTAAGATAAAATATTTGCACCGTACAGCAATTCTACTACATTGCCTTCTGCTCTCAGGCTTCGATTAGGGCCGTAAAAGGTATTACTTTGGAGTCATTACAAGGAAATATAAATCTCAAAATCTCTTAATTCCTTGCACATAGCTCTTCATTTTCCAGTTATCATTACAAGAAAAAACAACATATAACAAGTCACATTCTTGTCTCTCTTTTCTTATACACTTATATTATTGCCTTAAACCTAAGTGACAATTTTATAATACCTCACTAAGTTATAGATCATTAAGTTGAAAAAAAAAGTGCCAGTTACTGCTATTGTACCGTCTTACCCCATCTTGTTTCATTAGTAAAAACTGATTGAGCATGAAGGTGTTCCCTGGTTGTCACTAGATAAAGTAGGTGCTCCTGGCTTTCATCTGTTCTGAATTCTTCCTGTCTCATTATACTTACAAGGTCAAATTCTATGAAACAGAGATTGCTTGCTTAGCACTATGTCCTGGTAATTATTGCTGGGAAACTCTTACCATAACTGTGTCTGTTATTAACGAAACCAGCAGTTTATATTGAACAGTTAGATTTATGTTAATAGTAAAGCAAAGAAGCAATGCTAACAGGAAATGCTGTAAGGTTTTAAGGCTGTTAAAGGGACATTAAACACTAAGGGGCATATTTATCAAGCTCTATATGGAGCTTGAGGCCCCTTGTTTCCGGCGAGTCTGAAGAAGAGTCTGAGAAGTTATGAAGCTGCGGTTTAAAGACCGCTGCTCCATAACTTGTACGTCTGCTCTGAGGCAGCGGACAGAAATCAACCCGATCGAATACGATCGGGTGGATTGACACCCCCTGCTAGCAGCTGATTGGCTGCGAATCTGCAGGGGGCGGCATTGCAACAGCAGTTCACAAGAACTACTGGTGCAATGATAAATACCGACAGCACACGCTGTCGGCATTTATCGATGTGCAGCACGACATGATACGTTACTTCATATCATGTCTACTCGCACATTGATACATATGCCCCTATGGGCCAGATTAAGTGGAGAGTTAATTAACGTTCCTGCTTGAGTGTTAATTGCGCTAGAAGTAAGCTTTTTGTAAGCGTCGGGTTGCGCTGGTATTATGAGTTGAAAGTAAACTGTTTTTACTTGTGCTCTACCCCGACAAGCGAAAAAAAGCCGAACTTATAATATTGTGTGCGCGTTCATGTCTTCCCCCATAGAAATCAATAGAGTGGGGGGTGGAAACCTAACTCCCCACTCTCGCGCAAACCTGTTAGCATATTCTCATGTGTGTTAACCTGACATGAAAATATGAATATTTCCCATTATAATGTTCTACACATAGCAGATATGTTCTATTTATTCTTAAAAAAAATATTTCTACATACAGTATATCTGATGGCATTTTGGTACAGTATATATCTATACCTATATATATATATATATCTATACCTATATATATATATATATATATATATATATATATATATATATATATATACATATATATATATACATGTTTGCCTGCTTGATACAAATGATGAAAACGGTTCATATTTGCTGTGATTACACAAGTAGTATTTTTTAAACATAGATCCCCAAATGCTTTACCATGTAAGCTGGAACCTTTTTTATTATATTGGTGTTACCCTCTGGTAGGGGTGTTGTTTATTAATACGAATGTGTAAATAAGTCTAACATGTCATTGACATTTTACATGTACTTTCTTTGTTTATATAACTAGAAGTATTAGGCATAGATCCTCAGGTATTTTTCTCATGATAACACATTTCCAACTAGTTTGGGTTATCCTCTGAGGGAGGTGTTGCCAATACTATCCTGTTGTTCTTTAGTTATTTTGCATGGATCCCCTTTTTCTATCCATGGTAGCAGATTCCTGTGTAATCACAGGACTACCCACTGGTTGGGGTGTTGCTAAATAACTCTTTATTACCTCTATTTAAGGTTAATAACCTGCATCGTAAGTAACTATTGTGAGCTGGCCAGCTTTTTCTATGTGTTTTTTATACTTTGAAACACTCTATATTTAAATCTATTTGCACTTACAATAAAACTTATTGATTAACTCTATATGTGTGGTTTGATTTATGGGATCCGGCCGCCGACTAGCTCACGCTGAAGTGGGGAGCACCTATCTCCAATATATCTAATTAATTGTTTTGATGTTTTTTCTATATTTCTTAGAAATAGTTATTTATTGGAGTGCTGAAATCCCTGTGTTTCTTTGGAGAGGACACTACTGTGTCCCCTTCGTGTTTCTCTCTATTTGGTATAGTGAATCTATGTGTGTAACAGGGTCTGCACCCACGCATAAATTGTATAATACATATTATCCTACTCCCTAATAATCCAGTATATTATATATATATATATATATATATATATATATATATATATGCATGATTATATATAGGTATAGATATAAACAGATAAATAAAGGAATTTATACTTAAAAATACATAGAACATATTCTGCTATGTACAGAACATTTGGAATGTGAAATATTTACGGTAAATACATAGTTAAAACCTTTATTAAAAGGGAATCTTACATAAATATGTTTTTATCTACTTAACTGAAAAGGGCTCCAATGCACTTATATACTTATATTACTTATATATATATATGTCTCATGTGTGTACATATGTATTTATGTGTTTATATGTGTATATATGTCTGTAAATGCATATAGTGTATATATATATATATATATATATATATATATAAAAATACATATGTACACATATATAAACAACCATGTTAAAATGTTTACCCTCCACTTGTAATCTGTCCCTAAATAAATCCTAGATAGAATGCTGCATTCAAAAAAAAAGATTTGTCTAGGAATAACATGTAGATGTATTTTTTAAAGTTTCATTGGTTGTTTAAATAGTGACAAAATAAGTGTAAAGTTGTAATGTCTATAAAACAATGAGAGCTGCCATATTGTAACTTAGGTTACTTTCTCTGCTGTGGCCAATAAGAGACAGTTATAAATAGGTCACTAGAGTGTACAGCCAATGGTTTTGTGGAATATAACAGTGTTCTGCACTTCCATTTCTAAAAGTAACCCAAATGCTCACACTTTCAGAATGGAATAACAGGAAAAGGGAACAAAATAAATAATAAAATTGTTCATTTTATATTACCATCTCAAAGTGTTTAATGTTCCTTTAAAAGGATTGGGGTAATCAAAGTTTAAATGTGTATGGTACATTTCAATTTTAAATAGAATGATTTTTTTGCAATATACTTAAAAAGATACTAAACCCACATTGTTTCTTTAATGATTAAGGTAGAGCGTGCAATTTTAATCAATTATCTAATTTACTCTTATTATCAATTTTTCTTCATTCTCTTGCTATCTTTATTTAAAAAGCAGGAATGTAAAGCTTAGGAGCCTGCCCATTTTTGGTTCAGAACCTGGGTTATGCATGCTTATTGGTTGCTAAAGCTAAGCTTTACATTCCTGCTTTTTAAATAAAGATATCAAGAGAATGAAGAACATTTGATAATAAGAGTAAATTAGAAAGTTGCTTAAATTGCATGCTCTATCTAATTCATGAAATAAAAAATTTGGGTTTAGTATCCCTTTAAATTTGCAAAAAGTGCTGTTTTCAGTGGCATATGCACATATGCTACTTGTGACTAGAGCATCAGAACACGTACACCCTGCCTGCTCAGAAATCTGGTAAAGGTGTGTATTGCAACAGCCAATAGAATGCAAGCTCAATCCTATTGGCTGATTGGATCAGCCAATAGGATTGAAGATCACTCCTATTGGGTGATTGCATCAGCCAAAAGGATTTTTTCACCTTTAATTTCGATTGGCTGATAGAATTCTATCAGCCAATAGGAATTAAAGGGAGCCATCTTGGATGACGTCATTTAAAGGAACCTTCATTCGTCGTTAGTCTCGGAAGAAGAGGATGCTTCGCGCCGGATGTCTTGAAGATGGAGCCGCTCCGCGCCAGATGGATGAAAATAGAAGATGCCGTCTGGATGAAGACTTCTGCCCGTCTGGAGGACCACTTCTGCCGGCTTGGATGAAGACTCCTCCCGGCTTCGTTGAGGATGGATGTCCGGTCTTCAAAACTGTAAGTGGATCTTTGGGGGTTAGTGTTAGGTTTTTTAAGAATTTATTGGGTGGGTTTTATTTTTAGATTAGGGCTTTTCGGCTGAAAAAGAGCTAAATGCCCTTTTAAGGGCAATGCCCATACAAATGCCCTTTTCAGGGCAATGGGGAGCTTAGGTTTTTTTAGTTAGGATTTTATTTGGGGGGTTGGTTGTGTGGGTGGTGGGTTTTACTGTTGGGGGGTTGTTTGTATTTTTTTTTACAGGTAAAATAGCTGATTTCTTTGGGGCAATGCCCTGCAAAAGGCCCTTTTAAGAGCTATTGGTAGTTTAGTTTAGGCTAGGGTTTTTTTATTTTGGGTTTTTTTTTTATTTTGATAGGGCTATTAAATTAGGTGTAATTAGTTTAAGTATCTGATCATTTCTTTTTTTATTTTGTGTAATTTAGTGGGGTTTTTTTGTAATTTAGGTAATTGTATTTAATTTAGGTAATTTATTTAATTGTAGTGTAAGGTTAGGTGTTAGTGTAACTCAGGTTAGGTTTTATTTTACAGGTACATTTTTATTTATTTTAGCTAGGTAGTTAGTAAATAGTTAATAACCATTTAGTAACTATTCTACCTAGTTAATATAAATACAAACTTGCCTGTAAAATAAAAATAAAACCTAAGCTAGCTACAATGTAACTATTAGTTATATTGTATCTAGCTTAGGGTGTATTTTACAGGTAAGTATTTAGTTTTAAATAGGAATTATTTAGGTAATGATAGCAAGTTTTATTTAGATTTATTTTAATTATATTTAAGTTAGAGGGTGTTAGGGTTAGGGCTAGACTTAGGTTTAGGGGTTAATAAATTTAGTATAGTGGCGGCGACGTTGGGGCGGCAGATTAGGGGTTAATAAATGAAGGTAGGTTGCGGCTATGTTGGGGCAGCAGATTAGGGGTTAATAATATTTAACTAGTGTTTGCGATGTGGGAGTGTGGCGGTTTAGGGGTTAATATGTTTATTATAGCGGCGGCGATGTCCGGAGCGGCAGATTAGGGGTTAATAATTTTAGTATAGTGTTTGTGATGCAAGAGGGCCTCGGTTTAGGGGTTAATAGGTAGTTTATGGGTGTTAGTGTACTTTTTAAGACTTAAGTTATGAGTTTTATGTTACGGCTTTGTAGCGTAAAACTCATAACTACTGACTTTAGATTGCGTTTCGAATCTTGTGGGATAGGCTGTACCGCTCACTTTTTGGCCTCCCAGAAAAAGCTTGTAATATCAGCGCTATGGAAGTCCCATTGAAAAAAGACTTTACGCAAATTGCATAAGTTGATTTGCGTTAAGGCCAAAAAAGTGTGCAATCCCCCTAAATCTTCAAGACTCGTAATACCAGCGGTAGTGAAAAAGCAGCGTTATGAGTCTTTACGCTGCTTCTTCACTCATACCGCAAAACTCGTAATCTAGCTGATAGTTATTACAATATACATTTATAACATATTAACATAATGTCACTCATATCTATACATATTAAATTTAAAATCAAGGTTTATTATTGAAAACTATCATTTAAAGGCATAGTCTAGGAAGGGCTTAAACGTGTATATGTATGTGTGTATATTTATACACAGTGTTGCAACTATTGAGACTGTTCCTTTAACAAAAAGTGCTATAAAGCAATGGACGGTCAGGACTGCATTCAAGCAGTGACCAAGTGTGCAAACGCACAAAACATGTCTGCGTGAGGTCCTGACCGTTGACATTGTGTCTGTTTTTATATTGAGTGCTTTACACAGCTGTTGTTTTGGCTGTTATGCTTTTACTCTTTACTAAATAAATGTGAACTTTTACCTACTAAGGAGTCTTTTTGCGCTACAATGCGCTCTGCTTTCTTTGGATTTTACAAATTACTTGTGACACGGCTTACAGACCGGGTTCTGATCGCATCAGCTGCAAGTCTCCTCTGATCATTGACACACCCACTCTCCATAGCGTGCCGAATCTCAGCGTGGTTACAGGTACTGTTGTCATTTCTGACTTTTAATGTTTGATTTATGCAGGATCTCGTTGTGCGCTTATACACAGTTGTTGTTTTATGTATATATATATATATATATATATATATATATATATAAATATATACAGTTGTATACAAAAGTTTAGGCACCCCAGACAATTTCCATGATTTTCATTTATAAATAATTGAGTGTTTGGATCAGCAATTTCATTTTGATATATCAAATAACTGAAGGATATTTCAGTAGTAAAATAAGGTTTATTAGATTAACAGAAATTGTGCAATATGCATCCAAACGAAATTAGGTAGGTGCATACGTTTGGGCACCCTTGTCATTTTGTTGGTTTGAATACCTGCAACTACCTAGCACTGATTAATTGAAACAAACAATTGGTTTGGTGAGCCCATTAAGCCTTGAACTTCATAGACAGGTGCATCCAATCATGAGAAAAGGTATTTAAGGCGGACAATTGCAAGCTGTTGTTCTCTTTGACTCCCCTCTGAAGAGTGGCAACATGGGGCCTCAAAACAACTCTCAAATGACCTGAAAACAAAGATTGTTCAACATTATGGTTTAGGGGAAGGCTACAAAAAGTTATCGCAGAGATTTAAGCTGTCAGTGCTAGGTAGTTGCAGGTATTCAAACCAACAAAATGACAAGGGTGCCCAAACGTATGCACCTACTTAATTTCGTGTCCACTGTGAGGAACATAGTGAGGAAATGGAAGACCACAGGCACAGTTCTTGTTAGGGCCAGAAGTGGCAAGCCAAGTAAAAATATTGGAGAGGCAAAGGCAAAGAATGGTGATAATGGTCAAAAACAGCCCACAGACCACCTACAAAGACCTACATCATCATCTTGCTGCAGATGGTGTATTTGTGCATCGTTCAACAATTCAGTGCACTTTGCACAAGGAGAAGCTGTATGGGAGAGTGATGTGGAAGAAGCCTTTTCTGCACACACGCCACAAACTGAGTCACTTGAGGTATGCAAACACATATTTGGACAAGCCAGCTTCAGGTGGACTGATGAAACAAAGATTGAGTTATTTGGTCATAACAAGGGGCGTTACGCATGGCAGCAAAAGAACAAAGCGTTCCAAGACAAACACTTGATACCCACAGTAAAATTTGGTGGATGTTCCATCATGCTCTGAGGCTGTGTGGTCAGTGCTGGTACTGGGAATCTTGTTAAAGTTGAGGGTCGCATTGATTCCACTCAATATCCGCAGATACTTGAGAATAATGTTGAGGAATCAGTCACAAAGTTAAAGTTATGCCGGGGCTAGATATTTCAACAAGACAAGGACCCAAAACACTGCTCAAAATCTACTCTGGAATTTATGCAGAGGAACAAGTACAATGTTCTGGAATGGCCATCCCAGTCCCCAGACCTGAATATCACTGAAAATCTGTGGTTGGTGATTGATGGTTGCCGATTGGTGTTTGATGGTTGTCGAGTGGGCTGTCAATGCTCGGCAACCATCAAACCTAAATGAACTGGAGATGTTTTGCATGCAGGAATGGTCCAAAATACCTTCATCCAAAATCCAGACACTCATTACAGGCTATAGGAGGCGTCTAGAGGCTGTTAATTCTGCTAAAGGAGGCTCTACTAAATATTGATGCAATATTTCTGTTGATGTGCCCAAATTTATGCACATGTCTAATTTCATTTGGATGCATATTGCACATTTTCTGTTAATCCAATAAACCTAATTTCACTACTGAAATATTACTGTGTCCTTCAGTTATTTGATAGATCAAAATGAAATTGCGAATCCAAAACACCCAATTATTTATAAACTGAAAAAATAATAATTATATATATATACAGGGAGTGCAGAATTATTAGGCAAGTTGTATTTTTGAGGATTCATTTTATTATTGAACAACAACCATGTTCTCAATGAACCCAAAAAACTCATTAATATCAAATTAGTTTTGGAAGTAGTTTTTAGTTTGTTTTTAGTTATAGCTATTTTAGGGGGATATCTGTGTGTGCAGGTGACTATTACTGTGCATAATTATTAGGCAACTTAACAAAAAACAAATATATACCCATTTCAATTATTTATTTTTACCAGTGAAACCAATATAACATCTCAACATTCACAAATATACATTTCTGACATTCAAAAACAAAACAAAAACAAATCAGTGACCAATATAGCCACCTTTCTTTGCAAGGACACTCAAAAGCCTGCCATCCATGGATTCTGTCAGTGTTTTGATCTGTTCACCATCAACATTGCGTGCAGCAGCAACCACAGCCTCCCAGACACTGTTCAGAGAGGTGTACTGTTTTCCCTCCTTGTAAATCTCACATTTGATGATGGACCACAGGTTCTCAATGGGGTTCAGATCAGGTGAACAAGGAGGCCATGTCATTAGATTTTCTTCTTTTACACCCTTTCTTGCCAGCCAAGCTGTGGAGTACTTGGACGCGTGTGATGGAGCATTGTCCTGCATGAAAATCATGTTTTTCTTGAAGGATGCAGACTTCTTCCTGTACCACTGCTTGAAGAAGGTGTCTTCCAGAAACTGGCAGTAGGACTGGGAGTTGAGCTTGACTCCATCCTCAACCCGAAAAGGCCCCACAAGCTCATCTTTGATGATACCAGCCCAAACCAGTACTCCACCTCCACCTTGCTGGCGTCTGAGTCGGACTGGAGCTCTCTGCCCTTTACCAATCCAGCCACGGGCCCATCCATCTGGCCCATCAAGACTCACTCTCATTTCATCAGTCCATAAAACCTTAGAAAAATCAGTCTTGAGATATTTCTTGGCCCAGTCTTGACGTTTCAGCTTGTGTGTCTTGTTCAGTGGTGGTCGTCTTTCAGCCTTTCTTACCTTGGCCATGTCTCTGAGTATTGCACACCTTGTGCTTTTGGGCACTCCAGTGATGTTGCAGCTCTGAAATATGGCCAAACTGGTGGCAAGTGGCATCTTGGCAGCTGCACGCTTGACTTTTCTCAGTTCATGGGCAGTTATTTTGCGCCTTGGTTTTTCCACACGCTTCTTGCGACCCTGTTGACTATTTTGAATGAAACGCTTGATTGTTCGATGATCACGCTTCAGAAGCTTTGCAATTTTAAGAGTGCTGCATCCCTCTGCAAGATATCTCACTATTTTTTACTTTTCTGAGCCTGTCAAGTCCTTCTTTTGACCCATTTTGCCAAAGGAAAGGAAGTTGCCTAATAATTATGCACACCTGATATAGGGTGTTTATGTCATTAGACCACACCCCTTCTCATTACAGAGATGCACATCACCTAATATGCTTAATTGGTAGTAGGCTTTCGAGCCTATACAACTTGGAGTAAGACAACATGCCTAAAGAGGATGATGTGGTCAAGATACTCATTTGCCTAATAATTCTGCACTCCCTGTATATATATATATATATATACAGTACATACACACACACACACATACCTAGAAATGTAAAAGGTACAGTAACGTCAAAATTAAACCTTCATGATTCAGATAGCGCATTTCATTTTAATCAACTTTCCAATTTACTACTACTATTATCAATTTTGCTTATTTTACCTGGTATCCTTTGTTAAAGAGTAATCCTAGGTGAGCTCAGAAGCGTGCACGTGTCCTTAGACATCAGTCAAGTTTTAGCAAAATTGCTTAAAACTATTTTATGCATAGTTGCTGTCAGAGTGTATGTGGCATTATGGGGCCTAGTTATCAAGCCGTCAACCTCAAATACTCTGGAATTCTGCAGCGTATTTGTGGTGAGGCTGATTCGCCTTAGTTATCAAGCCCTAGATACCGGCAAAAGTAGAATTTTGTGATGTAAGCTTCGATCCGCCGGACTCAGTCCGACACAGATCGATTCTTACGTCACTCCAGATGTTCCGCACACAAGTGCGGCACAATCTGACTACTTTTGCTAGTTATCAAAAAACTAGCAAGTACGCTCAGCACTTTTCCGGCCCAGCGTACCTGGTTTTCAAACCGCCATCCTGGGGGCGGCGGATCCCATAGGAATCAATGGGAGTCTGACCATAGCGAAAGTTCATGTTCGTTGCTGCCAGATATCCCATTGATTCCTATGGGAGCTGTCTACACCTAACACCCTAACATGTACCCCGAGTCTAAACACCCCTAATCTGTCCCCCCTACACCGCCGCAACTAAATAAATGTATTACCCCCTAAACCGCCGCTCCCGGAGCCCACCGCAAGCTATACTAAATATGTTAACCCCTAAACCGCCGCTTCCGGTGCCCACCGCAACTATAATATATGTATTAACCGCTAAACCGCCGCTCCCGCACCCCGCCGCCACCTACTTTATACTTATTAACCCCTATCCTGCCCCCCCATACCGTCGCCACCTATAATAAAGTTATTAACCCCTATCCAGCGGATCCCGGACCTCGCCACAACTAAATAGTTTAACCCCTAAACCGCTGCTCCCGGACCCCGCCACAACCTATATTAAAGTTATTAACCCCAAGTCTGCCCCCCTACACCGTCGCCATCTATAATAAATGTATTAACCCCTATCCTGCCCCCCCTACACCGCTGCCACTGTAATAAAATTATTAACCCCTAAACTTAAGTCTAACACTAACCCTAAAACCCCCCTAACTTAAATATTAATTAAATAAATCTAAATAATATTTCTCTTATTAAATAAATTAATCCTATTTAAAACTAAATACTTACCCATAAAATAAACCCTAAGATAGCTACAATATAAATAATAATCATATTGTAGCTATTTTAGGATTTATTTTTTATTTTACAGGCATCTTTCAATTTATTTTAACTAGGTACAATAGCTATTAAATAGCTATTAACTATTTAATAGCTACCTAGCTAAAATAAAGAGAAATTTACCTGTAAAATAAAAACTAACCTAAGTTATAATTACACCTAACACTACACTATACTTAAATAAATTAATCCTATTTAAAACTAAATACTTACCTGTAAAATAAACCCTAAGATAGCTACAATATAAATAATAATTATATTGTAGCTATTTTAGGATTTGTATTTATTTTACAGGTAACTTTGTATTTATTTTAGCTAGTTAGAATAGTTATTAAATAGTTATTAACTATTTAATAACTACCTAGCTAAAAGAAATACAAAATTACCTGTAAAATAAATCCTAACCTAAGTTACAATTAAACCTAACACTACACTTTCATTAAATTAATTAAATAAATTAGTTACAAATAACTACAATTAAGTTAAATTAGATAAACTAACTAAAGTACAAAAAATTAAAAAAGCTAAGTTACAAAAAAATAAAAAAATAAGTTACAAACATTTAAAAAATATTACAACAATTTTAAGCTACTTACACCTAATCTAAGCCCCCTAATAAAATAACAAAGCCCCCTCAAAATAAAAAAAATGCCGTACCCTATTCTAAATTTAAAAAGTTCAAAGCTCTTTTACCTTACCAGCCCTTAAAAGGGCCTTTGGCGGAGCATGCCCCAAATAATTCTGCTCTTTTGCCTGTAAAAGAAAAATACAAACCCCCCCAACATTAAAACCCACCACCCACATACCCCTAATCTAACCCAAACCCCCCTTAAATAAACCTAACACTACCCCCCTGAAGATCATCCTACCTTGAGTCGTCTTCAGCCAGCCGACCCACCGATGGAACCGAAGAGGAGATCCGGAGCGGAAGAAGTCATCATCCAGGCAGCGCTGAAGAAGTCTTCCATCCGATAGAAGTCTTCATCCAGGCGGCGTCTTCAATCTTCATCCAACCGGAGAGGAGCAGAGCCATCTTCAGACGAGCCGACGCAGAGCCATCCTCTTCTTCCCGACGACTAACGACGAATGGATATTCCTTTAAGGGATGCCATCCAATATGGCGTCCCTTCAATTCCGATTGGCTGATAGGATTCTATCAGCCAATCGGAATTAAGGTAGGAAAAATCTGATTGGCTGACTGAATCAGCCAATCAGATTCAAGTTCAATCCGATTGGCTGATCCAATCAGCCAATCAGATTGAGCTTGCATTCTATTGGCTGATCGGAACAATGAATTAATTATTTAAACTATTGCTTCCAAAACACATTCCGCCTATTTGATGTTCCAGGAGGGGTTGATCAAATGAACGGTGATATTAAAAAACTGTGAACTGTGATCTGAAATGTAATATTACCAAAAGCAAAATTATGCATATAGGATCCAAAACCCCAATGGCCAATTATAGTCTCAATGGTACATTAAGGGCTGTAACTGAAGAAGAAAGGGACTTGGGAATTATTATTTCAGATGATTTAAAATTTGGTACGTTTGAAGGGGTATTAGTAGCAGAAATAGCAAGGTTCTTATGCCACTTTACAGATCATTAGTTATGCCAAATCTGGAAAACTGTGTACAGTTCTGGAGACCATATCTTTAGAAAGATATAAATAAACTAGAAGCTATCCAAAGGAGGGCTACTAAAATGGTACATGGTCTAAAATATAAAACATACAAATAAAGACTCTATGATCTAAATATGTATAGTTTAGAGGATAGAAGGGAAAGAGGTGACATGGTAGAAACCTTCAAATATATGAAGGGACTTAATAAAATAGAAGCTGAAAGCATTTTTCACAAAAAAAAAGCCAAAACAAGGGGTCACAATCTAAAGTTAGAGGGTAGCAGATTCAGGAAAAATTTGAGGAAGCATTGTTTTACAGAAAGGGTGGTGGATTCATGGCATAAACTTCCATTTGAGGTTATAAATACAATGGGGCATATTTATCAAGCTCCGAACGGAGCTTGATGCCCCGTGTTTCTGGTCACAAAGACCGCTGCTCCATAACCTGTCCGCCTGCTCTGAGCAGGAGGACAGACATCGCCGGAAATCAAACCGATCAAGTACAATCGGGTTGATTGACACCCCCCCCTGCTGGCGGCCTATTGGCCGCGAGTCTGCAGGGGCAGCATTGCACCAGCAGCTCTTGTGAGCTGCTGGTGCAATGCTGAATTCAACAAGCGTATTGCTCGCCATATTCAGCAAGGTCTGTCGGACCTGATCCGCACTGTCAGATCAGGTCCGACAGACCTTGATAAATAGAGGCCAAAGACTGTAAAGGAATTAAAAAATGTTTTTATGTGAATCCTGAAAATAGCAAAGAAAATTTACTTTTACAGTTACATAATAACCAAACCATAAGAATGGATTCGGCAGACATGGCTAATGCAATCAAAACCCTTTATCAAGCAGCTTTGGCACAATGTATGCAGGAGTTACAAGCCTCAAAATGTAACCTACTACATAGAATGAAAGGTTTGCAAGCTCAGGAAAGTAAACTGATGTATTCTATGCTTCTTCAGCTATTTCACTATCATCAGCACTTGCAGGGTACAGTCAAACAACATCTACAAGCTAACTGCATGCTGACCATTAAGCTATTTTGCAGCTCATTTTCCTTTTTTTTTTAAACATTCAGTGGACATATAGGTTCCTTACCTATATTACTGCCTGTCAAAAAAAACTATTTACTTTTCTCTCATACTTTGCTTTGATTCATAATACTATTGCTTTGCTGACAGGTGTTCCAAAGGTTGTGAGTGCACAATTTAATTCATAATAAAAGTGAGTTATTGAATATGTGGGACTCTTCTTAATGGTGTAAGTATTCTGTATGATGATCCATACCATGCCTCCATAGTCAAAACTCTCTGAGGAAAGGATCCTGCTTGTGTTGTTTCAACTACTGAACGTAAAAGTATGATTTTTCTAGTAATTCAGAGTGATAAAAGGCTCAACGAAAGGCAACAAGAAAATCTCTTTCTTCTCAGTACTTGTCAACCACTGAAGCTGGAACTTCTTCAGTATTAGTTCCTAACCCTTAAGTTGTTACTCAGGAAGAATCTTTGCAATTTGAAGGGATTAGGGGACCAATTTCTGTTAAAGAACACATTAAACTTAATATCTTAAATTTATAAAGAAAGACTGGTAATTTATTACCCTTCTATCTTGTGTGGCAAAATAAGAAGGCCAACAAAAGGAAATATACCAACAACAGTTCTTTACAATAATTGTTCAGTTTTCTGCTGCCTCATACATATATATTACTATTTAATTACAGTGGCACTGTAAGACTGTAAAAATTGAAACCATCATTTACTCTGGGATGAGTTTTTGGCAGCCAAAATGTGTGTTCCTCTGCAAACAAAGTATTCAGCTATTTGTGGGGAATGGTAGCCCTATAAATGTGGGAGATAAAAAAAACTGTTCCTGTAGACTTCAGATATAAGGAGAGCTTACAGCTTGATTGTATCCTCACCCATGTTTCATAAAATTTTGGGATTTCCTTGCAATACAAAACAACCCTGCAAACAACTGGAGCACTAGTAATAATACCTTTGCTGCTGTATTTTTGTTAGTCCTCGTGTTTTAAACAGTTCACTGCTCTACTGGGTATGCATCAAGAGATTCTTAATTACTATGGGCTCCATGTATGAAGCAGCATAAGCTGCTCCAGAGCCTTTTATCAGGACAGGTTTTCACATACAACCCTGCTACCCGCAATGTAAGAAGCAGTGGTCATTAGACCGCTGCTTCTTACACTCTTCTCCACCTATTAGGTGCTTGACAGACCCTTTTCTCGAGTGATTGGTCACACGAGAGAAGAGGCAGGCATTATATACTCATTGGAGTTTGTAACAATGCCTATGAGCCATGAACAGATCCACTGCCCGTATGCAGAAAAGGCGTGCAGACAACTTCTCGCTTGTGCTTCGCTAATTTAGCGCACCACTTGTAATCTAGCCCAAAGCGATAAAGCTCTTTTGCAAAAAAACTATACTAAACCTAACAACCCCCCAAAAAATCCTAATGCTAAACCCCAAAGTTTTTATTCACCATCTTGAATCCCGCTCTTAAGGGGCATCAGCCAATAGGATTTTTCCTACCTTAATTCCGATTGGCTGATAGAATCCTATCAGCCAATCAGAATTCAAGGGACGCCATCTTGGATGACATCATTTAAAGGAACCTTCATTCAGCCGTCGGAAGAAGAGGATGCTCCGCGTCAAATGGCTTCAAGATGGACCCGCTCCGCTCCGGATGGATGAAGATAGAAGATGCCGCCTGGATGAAGCCTTCTGCCGTCTGGAGGTCCTCTTCTGCCCGGATCAGATGAAGACTTCTGCCCCTCTGGAGGACCACTTGTGCCCGGCTGGGTGAAGATGTCTCACGGTATGGTGATCTTTAAGGGGGTAGTGTTAGGTTTTATTAAGGGGGTATTGGGTGGGTTTTAGAGTAGGGTTGGGAGTGTGGGTGTTGGGTTTTAATGTTGGGGGGTATTGCATTTTTTTTTTACAGGTAAAAGAGCTGATTACTTTGGGGCAATGCCCCGCAAAAAGCCCTTTTAAGGGCTATTTGTAATTTAGTATAGGGTAGGGAATTTTATTATTTTGTGGGGCTTTTTTATTTTATTAGGGGGATTAGATTAGGTGTAATTAGTTTAAAATTCTTGTAATTATTTTTTATTTTGTGTAATTTAGTGTTTGTTTCTTTTTGTACTTTAGTTTATTTAATTTAATTGTAGTTAATTGTAGTTAGTTTATGTAATTAATTTAATGATAGTGTAGTGTTAGGTGTAATTGTAATTTAGGTTAGAATTTATGTTACAGGTAAATTTGTACATATTGTAACTAGGTAGCTATTAAATAGTTAATAACTATTTGATAACTATTGTACCTAGTTAAAATAAATACAAAGTTGCCTGTAAAATAAATATAAACCCTAAGCTAGCTACAATGCAGGGCCGGATTGGGCAGCCGGGATACCGGGCTATTAGTGCTTAAGCCAATTAGCTTTTCTTAAAATAGAAGAGTGGAACACAGCACCATAGGCTATGACTACGGATCCTATGCCGAAACGCGTAAGCCAGGTGCTGCGCTCACTCCTTGTGCTGCTAAAAATCCCCATTGTGTTTTTAAGGATCAAATAAAGAATTTGTTTTAAACTTCCTCTGGCATGGATCAAACCTTTTTTCTTGTATAACGTAAAGAACACTACATAGCAACATAAACATTTGTCAACATAAAATTTAAAAGGGCCTTGTTGTATCAACAAGACTTCTTAGATCATCTCACCTGATTATCAAGCCTAGAGTGAGGTAAGTTAAAATAAACAGAGAATAGAATTTGGAGGGGGCTAAAGTTATGCCATTAGTCAACTTTTAAATTTAGAAGATATAGCAAGAATTGACAGTGCTAGAACATCACAAAGCAAAGACATTAAAATATCACAGTACAAAACAGGACTTATAAAGAGAACACATTGGTTTGAAGTATATGTTACAGCAGGGATTTAATTATCATACCAAAAGAGAGTACACAAAGGGAATAGTAGTAGAAAACAGATTGGTTTGCAGGATATTATACAGCAGAGATTTAAATCACATACCTGAAAGCAAAACAGAGAGAGTATTGTTAATTTGATGTAGTGTTAATTCCTTCAGCAGATGTCAATGTGATGAATATTGAGTATCATTTTTTTATAATTCTTTTGCCTAATTCCTAATGCCTCACTTATAAAATATCAGCATATGATATTACAGTAATGCTACTAACTTACTTGAAGCACCTTTGGCGGCAATTACATCCTTAAGTCTTTCTTCTGCCATTCTTCTCTGCAGATCCTCTCAAGCTCTTTCAGGTTGGATGGGGTCCATCGGTTAGTAACCATTTTCAAGTCTCTCCAGAGATTTTCGATTGGGTTCAAGTCCAGGCTCTGGCTAGACCACTCAAGGACATTCACAGAGTTGTCCCTAAGCCACTCTTGCGTTGCGTTGTTTTGACTGCGTGCTTAGGGCCATTGTCCTTTTGGAAGGTGAACCTTTGGCCCAGTTTGAGGTCCTGAGCACTCTGGACTAGGTTTTCATTAAGGATATTTCTGTATTTTGCTACGTTCAGCTTGCCCTCAACCCTGACCAGTGAAGACACATGAAAGCCTGCTTGCAAAGGGAGGATCCCATCTGGCCACTCTCTCATAAAGCTTCAAACAAAGTTGGAAAACAGCACACCTTTTCTTGTTTAGGGGCATGGAATGTCAGACTTGCCAAGTCCTCTCATCCAAACAGTAACACAGTGATTCCAGCCTCCAATTTGGCATACAAAGGCCTTTATTCTTTACATGGGGTCCAGATAAAACAAACTTACAATGTTTCAGGCCTTTGCTAGGCCCTTAGTCATGTATACTTTTAGACTAAAATTGTAAAATTGTAGCCTTCCCTAGATTTGTGCCTTGACACAATCCTGTCTCTGAGCCCTGTAGGTAGGTACTTTGACCTCATGGCTTGATTTTTGCTCTGATATGCATTTTCACCTGTGAGACCTTATATAGACAAGTGTGTGCCTTTCCATATCACGTCCAGTCAATGGAATTTGCTACTGGTGTATTTCAATCAAAGTGTAGGAACATCTCAAAGATGATCCAGAGAAATAGGATGCACCTGAGCTAAATATCAAGTGTCAAAATAAAAGGCTCTGGATACTTGTCAATGTGATATTTCAGTTTTTTTCTTTTTAATAAATTTGCAATGTTATAGAATATCTAATTTTTGCTTTGTCCTTATGGGGCATGAGGTGTAGTGATGTTTATTTGTTCTGGAACAAAAGCATTTTCTTTCCAGAAAAGGGATATTAATTTCATTTTAATGAAACAAAGACCAGGAAGAATGCACAGGGAAAATTGACAAAAAAAGAAAGAATATTGCAGAATTCAGCAATATTCCATAATTTTCTTAATAAATGCTAAAATATTTACCTACGCTGAAGAGCATGCTAAATCCCTTCTCTTCACTCTAGAGCCTGGCCTGCGCTAACTGGAGGCTTAGCGCAGAGCCTTTTTTGTCAAACACATTGTCATATACCATATTACTTTAAAAGAATGTTAACACCAATTTTTTATTTTTAACCTCAACCTCATGCTGCTGATCTTTTAAATGGGTTTAATTTTTGATTTTTGATAGCGTAGTCGTAGACTACACTATTTCAGGAGGCCTGCAGGGGGTCAAAATAGTGCCGTTGCGAAACCCATGCTATTATGGGCTGAAAAACCCTTAATGACTAGTGATGTACAAAATAAGTCGTTAAGGGGTTAAAATAGAAATAGTTGAAATAGCTTTGTTCTTCAAATTGACATATATATCTATATATTAATATATATATATATATATATATATATATATACATATCCAAAGATGGGCACTCTCACTTTAACTTCAACTACCAGGGTGCAGGCTAAAGTGTAAATAGCAGAAATAGCCCATGTATAAATATATCCAATCTTCAGGCAGCCCGAGAGCTTCTCTTCGTGGCTTGCAAGCATCTGTCTTCATGTAGTAACGCAGCACAGTTGGTGCTCTGTTACCCTATGAAGGAAAATTGCCAAATCATTACAAACTGTCTGTCCCGATCATACGTTTGTGCCTGTGGGAGGTTCGGGAGAGAGGTGGGTGGGCAGCACAGCGGTGGAGGGAGAGGGAGGGAAGGGTGCCACCCAACCTACAGAAAAAAAATTGGAAGGGATGCTACAGAAAAATGGGGATGCAGGGTTGGGGGATCCTACATAATGATTGTGGGGATTAGGGGGGAATGGAGACCCCAACACTACATAAAAATGATTTAAAAAACGTAATAAAAAAAACTAAAAAAAAAAAAAAAAACTATAAAACGTGGTACTGGCAGACAGCTGGCAGTACCTAAAAAGGTGCACACCATCAGGAGGGGAAGGTTAGAGAGCTATTTGGGAGGGATCAGGGAGGTTGGATGGTAATGTAGGATCCTACAATGCAGAACATAAATAGATAAAGTTATTTAAAATAAAAAATGTAAAACTTCATTCTGACAGACTGCCAGAAACTATGATGATGGTAATGAGTGTGGGTGTGGGGGGTAGAGACCTGTTTGGGAGGGATCAGTGAGGTGGGAAGTGTCAGTTGGGAGGGTAATCCCTGTAATAAGATACTATTATTCTTACCAGCTAACTAATAAACCCCTTCACTGCCAGGAATTTCAGAAGTGTGGTGCACAGCTGCAATTAGTAGCCTTCTAATTGCTAAAGACTAAATGCAAAGCCTTGCATGTCTGATTAGTCACTCAATATCACTTTATCTCACAATGGTGGATTTTTATTAACTTTTAAAAAATTTGCGGGTTGATACAGAAGGTGCTTATGTGTTGATTCCCTTAAAGGGACACTCAAGTCAAAATTAAACGTTTATTATTCAGATAGAGTATGCAATGTTAAACAACTTTCCAATTTATTTACATTAAAAAAAAGTTCACAGTCTTTTTATATTTAAACTTTTTGAGTCACCAGCTCCTACTGAGCATGTGCAAGAATTCACAGAATAAGCGTATATGCATTTGTGATTGGCTGATGGCTGTCACATGGTACAGGGGGGAGTGGAAATAGATATAACTTTTAAAATTGTCAGAAAAAAAATCTACTATTCATTTGAAATTCAGACTAAGCGCTATTGCATTGTCTTGTTATGTTGCATTTGTTGATTATGCAAATCTACTGTTTTGACTGGTCCTTTAATCAGATTTGTGGTGAAAGAATATGTGGAAATAATATTCTTGAGGAACCCATTTCTAGGGATCCTGGTTCATCTGAAATTTAAATCTGTTTCAGTATTTCATTATAAAAAAGAGATAAGATGCACACTATAATGTATTATAGACAGATATAACATTAAAACCCCTGCATAAGCAGTAAATACACTATGAATATTAATAGTCTTGTGGTTAACAAGCCCCCACTCACAAAAACTGGCAGTTCAATCGTTTGTGCCTTCACCAGGTGAGTAATGCTTGCAATGAAGTTCCAATGTCAAATAAACATTTTTACAATAGTAAAAATTATTTATTGGTGCTATTTCTCAGCTATATGTGTTTCTCAGGCCCTTGCATGATCAACCATTTAGTGTATAGCTGAGAAAACTGTATTTTTAATAAATATTATTTCTTTATTTGCTAGAAAAAAAGAGGAATGCTCTTAAGATAAAAGTTATCCTCTTTATCAGTGAGCTATGACAAAGATAATTTTTGAATAACTTTATTTATTTATAGATGCTATTGGACACAATTTAGTAACCTAATATAAAAATGTGAAATTCCACCGTAGATTATTAAAGAAAAAAACATATGTTGATAGATTGGTTTATTTTTTACAGCTAATCATTTATTAAAAAGGTTCACTACGTGACAGACAAGTAACAATGCAAAGAACCTCCTAGATATAAGCACAGTATGGCTTAGGCTGCATAACCTTGTCCTGTAAGTAGTGATGGGCGAATGTTTCCCAACATTCGAAAAATGAAACGAATTTTAACACATTCGATCGTTCAAATCGAATTTCGAATGTTTACATAACATTCTAACATTCGATTTTCGAATGTTCGGTTTCGAATTTTACGATTACATTCGAAAATATTAGTTTCGAAAAATTCAAATTTATATTTGTAATAGTATTTCTAATGCTTTCTTAAATGCAATATTCGAATTCGAAAAATTCAAATTTATTTGTTTGTAATAGTATTTCTAATGCTTTCTTTAAATGTAATATTCGAATTATGCAATATTCTATATAGAAACATTCAAAATGATATATTTGTATCTATTATGTATCAATTTACTAGATTCCCTACAACATGAACTATTGAACTTCTGAATAGTATTTGTTAAATAAATAGAATGTTAAATTCGAAATTTCGAATGTGGATATTCGATCTAATTATAAACATTCGAATTCGAAAGTGACATTCGAAAACTGTAAATAGCATTTGATTATAGAATTTTTAAGAATATTCATTCTTATCAACATTCGGATTTATAATTCGAATTTTTGTAATAACATTCGTTCTAACATTCGAATTTGGAAATTTACACATTTGCCCATCCCTACCTGTAAGATGTTTGGACAGTTACACTCCTTTTTATACAATCTGATAAAAAGTATTCATAAAAATATTAATATTTTTTTATAAGGGTTTAAAGGGATATGGTATATGCCTATCTATTTGGTTGTAAAGGGCTATAATATAAAAATAGTAAAAAGTCCAGGCAGGCACTCTCTTGAATTATATATACAGGTGGCCCTCGTTTTACAACGGTTCAATTTACACCGTTTCAGAATAACAACCTTTTTTTCCAGCCATGTGACTGCTATTGAAAAGCATTGAGAAGCAGTGCATTTATTAAAACAGCCAGTAGGTGGAGCTGTCCGCTTGTGTTGCAGCAAAGCCAAGCAAGCTGAAATTAATCAGTTTAACCAGACCTGAGCTATCGAGCAGATTTTTTTCAAAGGAACAATATCTTCCTGTCTATAAATCAGTCCAGATTGGAATGCATAGAAAGAACTGTTTGCTGAAAAATGCAAGTGAAGTCTGTGTTGTGTGATTATTTTATTAGGTTTATAATGCTGTTTAGCAAATGTTTTTGTTCATTTAACTTAGTTTAATTATATATTCTGTGTTGTATGATTATTTTATTAGGTTTAAAATGCTGTTTAGCAAATGTTTTTTGTTCATTTAACTTAGTTTAATTATATATTCTGTGTTATATGATTATTTTATTAGGTTTAAAATGCTGTTTAGCATTAAAAGTCTTCATTTAAAAATAATATATTAGGTGTTACTTATGACAATTTTGAGAGGAGCCTGGAACCTTCACTTCCTGTTGACTTACATTATAAACTGGGTTTCAATTTACAACGGTTTTGATTTACAACCATTCCTTCTGGAACCTAACCCCGGCGTAAACTGAGGGCTACCTGTAATTACATCTTTATTGTGATGTTTCAGCGTTAAACACCCCTTCCTCAGGAGTGTTTAACTCTGAAACGTCACAATAAAGGTCAGATTAGATTAAAATACAGATAGTGCTGTGGAATCTGTTGGCTCTCTACAAATACCTGATAATAATAATAATAGTGCCTGCATGGACTTTTTACTATATATATATATATATATATATATATATATATATATATATATATATATATATATATATATATATATATATATATATATATATAAACACAAGTAGAATCCTGGGAAAAAACCCAAGAAGCTCAGAATGTGTATCCTATAAATGCAAACAGCTGCTGCTATACCAAAAATGAAGGGAGAATCCCCAATTAACCCTTCTATGAGAAAAAGAAAATATTAGAATATAAGGTAAGTGCTGCCTAGCATTAGCATAAATACAAAGAAGTTAGAGGTTATACAAAAAGATATATAATAAGTATAATGAGCTCATCAATAGATATAATATGTACATCATATAAACACATAGGTAAATGAATAAAAGGAGCAAATCCAGATCTTTCTTATCTTCTCAGACAAGTTCCCCCTAAGGGTATCCACTTACTTGAATAACCCTCAATCAATATGAGGTAAGTATAGATGTAATCGCCACTGTATCCCACCGTCTTTATAGATAGCCACGTCACTGTAAGTATGAATCCTTCCTGACTCTTGGAATCCCAAAAGTAGAGGGAGAAACTTTCAATATCACTTTCCTGGAAGGCGGTGAAACTGTATGCAAGCTTCGTGTAGGCTCACATGAAAGGCAAAGAGAAACACTGATAGTGTATAACCCTTTATTAAATAAAACAGCAGACCAGCAATAAAAACCTACTCACATAGGCGACATCAATATTATGAGGTATCAATACAGCGTTGTAAAAAACTGTGGCATAACCATAGACAGCAACAAGATATAAGTTCAATGCAGATAAAAGTCCTAACGCGTTTCAAAGGCTTGTATGACTTTTGTCTGCCTTCTTCATCAGAGGTACAACTCTGCTACGGAACCTACGTGTCTTTTAACGACACCTGGTGTGATTACATTATACGGCACGGACTTCCCCTTCCATAATACATTGAATGCGAAAAAAGGAAAAAAAATGAGAACAATATATAGAGCCTATAGCATATATATCTAAATAGATTAACCATTTGCAATTGGTTATAGCGGAGTTCATGTATAAACAACACAAATACCATATTTGCATTAAAAAATGGGCATATAAGGGAATTATATTGGCTTTACATTATCTAATAAAACCCGCATTGTTACCATATATTATGTTCCTATAGATACATGATAATACAATTCATAATGAATTACCAAAGTATTTCCCAATAAATATAATCATACACATAAAAAAGGTACAAACAATCAAATTATTAATATATTAAACATTAAAATATAGTTCTTTTTCCCAAGCCGTTAGCACTAATTCAAGGAAACTTTTCCTTCCTTTTCCATCTTGGCTCCGCCCCCCCTTCTTTCTTTCTCTTTCTCTCTCCCATTTCCTGTCTCTCTCTATTAATCTCTCCCATCTCCGCTAAGGCTGCCTGCCTTTAGCTTTCTCTCTCTCTTCCTTTCTTTTCTAACTCTCATGCCCTCTTTCTGTTTCTTCAAATCTAAGCGGCTCCTGTCCACTGTAACTCTTTATTTTCTCTTTCCCCGTCACATAACGCTTACACCGCCAGACTAATATCAAGATCTTGACCGCCTCTCGAAATCAACACAAACAGCTTGCCCCTTGCCGTGCCCAGAGGTGGGACTCACTAAACCACTCGATTTTTCTCCCGCGTAGTCCCTTAGCACGTATAGCCTTCTCCTCCAGCATCTATCCACCCCCCTAATCTAGTCTAAGACATGGAGAACCTTCGGTTTCTATCCCTCAATACACAAGGGCTTAACTCTCCAACTAAGCGTAGTCTCCTCCTAAATTACCTACATAAATACAAAATTGATATAGGATGTATACAGGAGACCCATTGGACGCGAACTTCTACCTTATCTCACACATCTAGGAGATTCCCCGTAGTACTTGAGGCCTCATTTGATATGAAATCCAGAGGAGTAGCCATCTTCATTAGCAAAAATGTACTTTATGAAGCCATATATTTAGATATAGACCCTCAAGCACGGTTCGTCATTTTGGTCTGCAAACTTAATAACCACACAGTCACTCTTGCTAATCTATATGCCCCCAACACCAGGCAAATCCACTTTCTAAGAAAAGTCCTTCGTCGTATATTCGAGATAGCACAAGGTGAGCTTATAATTGCAGGTGATTTCAACCTCGTTTGGAATCATGTCTTAGATAGAAATGGACCTAAGGTCTCCACACGCAACTGATCCTTAAACTCACTCTCTAAAACTTTTCAGACACTCATATGCCAGCACAACTTATACAATGTCTGGAGATCATGCCATCCACAAGAGAGAGATTATACCTTTTACTCACCTGTTCACAAGTCACACACCAGAATTGACTACTTTTTTGTACCACCTAAGTTCCTGGATAAGATCCTACATGTCAAGATCTCCCCTATATCTTGGTCTGATCATGACGCCCCATACCTCTCACTCTCTACCCACCTTCCATATACCCCTCCTCCACCCTGGCGACTCAAAGACTGGATACTGACGGACTCTTCGACAAAACTAAAATTACACGAGACGATCCTCAGCTTCCTAGACCTTAATGACGATAGGCTCACTTCCACTGAAAATCTCTGGGCCACCCTTAAAGCCTTTCTTAGAGGTCATCTTATCCAGATTGACATTTCGAAGCGCAGGGAGAGTGACACAACTCTTTCTGCACTGACAGCCCAGTCTAGAATTATTCGAGAGCAACTCCATAGTTTATATTCTGCCGCACTTAACGACCAACTCTCAGCTATATCCCAAAAGATACAAGATTTAGAACTTCTTAGAACACAGGCCATGCTAGAAAAATTTAAGAAAATCTACTACCATTTCAGTAACAAAGCGTCTTCTCTATTAGCTCAGAAGCTTAGACAACGCACAGCTCAATCCAGGGTACTCTCTGTCAGAAGGGAGGGAGGCGACTTGGTGCATTCACCCAAGGACATAGGGTCTACTTTCAGAGACTATTACCTTAAACTTTATAACTTAGAGACGGACTTAGATAGTACTCCTCCTAATGAGATAGAGATATCTACTTTTTTATCCTCACTCCAACTTCCTACTCTTAGTCCGGACTCCATGACAGCGTTAACGGCTCCAATAACTATAGCTGAGGTCTTAAATGTTATCAACTCCCTTAAACTAGGAAAATCACCGGGTCCAGATGGTTACACTCCCAGGTTCTACAAAAACTATAAAGATATCCTCGCACCTATTTTATGTAGACTGTTCCAAGAAATCGCGCAGAGGGGAGCTTTTAGCCCTGAATTTCTGGAAGCCATGGTAGTCACTATCTTAAAGCCAGGAAAATCCCCAGAATTGTGCAGTAGTTATAGGCCCATATCCCTCCTCAACATAGACACTAAATTATACGCTAAACTTCTGGCCAACAGACTCTCAAAGGTGATCACCCAAGTAATACATCCTGTTCAAGTGGGCTTTATTCCCCACCGTGAAGGTCCTGATGCAACTAGGTGCATCCTAGATGTCTTTGGTCTTGCCTCCAGGTGTGGAGACCCCTTTTTGGCTCTCTCCCGGGACGCAGAAAAGGCCTTTGATAGGGTTAGATGGGTCTACCTTTGGGAAACCATGAAAAATTTTAGCTTCCCAGCCCCCTTTATAAAAGCCACTCAGGCCCTTTACTCTACCCCCACAGCCAGAATCAAGGGAGTTGGCTTCCACTCGGAGCCCTTTGCTATAACCAATGGCACCCGCCAAGGATGCCCCCTATCACCCTTGCTTTTTGCCCTTGCAATTGAGCCCCTTGCCCAGGCCATAAAATCTAATCCCTCCATAAAAGGCATCCCCTCAGCTGGTTTGGAACATAAAGTATCCCTTTACGCGGATGACATCACCCTCTTCCTTACTTCCCCAACAGCCTCGCTTAGTGAAATTTTTAGCACTATCAAGATATTTGGTGTCATTAGCTTTTACAAACTTAATGTAACAAAAACAGAAGCCCTTCCGTCCAACATCCCCATTCGGGAGCTTGAAACATTACAGAGACTCTATCTCTTCCAATGGAACACCTCTTCCATAAAAGTCTTGGGGGTACATCTGGCCCTAGATATCACACTAACTATAACCAAAAACTACACAGATAGGCTTCCAGACCTCCGTAGACTCTTGAATTCTTGGGAGTTTAGGGAGATCTCCTGGTCAGGGAGAATAGCGGCGGTAAAGATGTCCTTCTTGCCAAAAATCACATATCTATTTAGATGCATCCCCTACAATATTCCTAGACCAATTTTGAACAAACTCCAAAGTCTACTTACAACATATGTTTGGAGAGATAGACGGCCTAGAACCTCTAGACATACCCTAGAAAGACCAACAGACCAGGGCGGACTTGCACTACCCAACATTATTAAATATTATAATGCAGCCAGACTCTCCCACCTTCTCGCTTGGAACAATAAAACCCAAGTCACACAATGGCATCAAATTGAAGCTTCTCTTTTCCCTCATTCCCTAGAGCTATCAGACTTACTCTGGATACCTTCACATTATGGACAAAGTCTGAGAGATCTACACCCTCTCTTTAATGACGCCCTTCTTTTTTGGGACCAGATCCGACATACCCAGTCTATAACTCCCCACCCCTCTCCTAACCTTACCCTCCCTGCAGCCATATACGCACTCCCAGACGCACACCCAGAATCATGGCAGGGCCTGCAGATTACACAAGTCACTGACTTTTATGACTATGGTTCATGGAACACACACCCCCAGCTCTGTACCAAATTCTTGATTCCCACAAGACTACAATTTGAGGCCTTCAGGCTCAGTTCTCTGTTACGATCCTGGGGTTACCCTAAACAGTCTCTCAGACCCCCCTCAATATGGGAACATGCCTGGACTAAAGCCCACCTCATAAAACATCCTTTATCCTTTCACTACAATTTACTGTCCAATACTAAACCACTACGAAAGATCCCTCAGGCACAGGCCTGGGAGAGAGAGATGGGCTTCATGGTGGACACCTTCACCTGGCACAAAAGAATCCAGATCACTAGAAAGCTCTTGCATTGCGCCTCCCTATGGGAACTATTCTATAAGCTTTTAGTGAGATGGCATCTGGTACCTTCCATACTACATAAAATTTACAACCCCCATGTGTTGGAGACTATGTGGACAGACGGGCACGCACCTCCATATCTGGTGGGCTTGCCCCAAAATACAGCCCCTATGGAGAGATCTTTTCCTCGCCCTCAACTCCATACATATTAATCCCCCTTTTCTCCCAGAAATCACCCTTCTACATTTACAAGTCCCTAATCTATCCAAGGCTTCAGAGGCACTACCAATCTATGTCTTTATGGCAACAAAATTGGCTATTGCTAGAGAATGGAAAAAAAAGAAACCACCTTCCCTAACGCAAGTTCTCAATATCATTAGGTATATTAGGACCATGGAGCAATACTCTCACAGAGTTTTAGATAAAACAGATTTTTATGATGAGACATGGTCCCCCTGGCTAACACTTTATCCAGACTGAAATTCTCCACGTCAACCGCCCCTCACCTAACCTATCCTTCCCACCCCACCCCAGCCCTCCTTCCCTCATACTCCCACCTCTGGGCCGGCACTCTCAAGAAGGCACTCTCAAGATAGTTAAGATTTAAACCCCCAGTCCACGACCTCTATGGTTTGATTGTCATACTCAATTCCTCGGACTATATCTCTAGGTTGGTGTAATCATCATTAAAATTTTACTTCCTATCTATCTCTCCATATCAGAAAACTAAGACATCCTCTCCAGCTTTTACGTACACACTATTGGTCACTACATGGGGAAACAGGTAAAGAACAGACTAACTAATATATTATGTATACATAGCATTATACAAATGCATCTCTGTTCATGTTATGCTTTAAACTGCTTCCGAAATTCCACAAATACTTGTTTATGTTGACCATAATGTATTCCATAATGTTATTTTTCGTGCTTGTTGTACGTTTTCCTTTTTTGGTTTTTGAACCTGCAAATGTCTTAATAAAAACCTTTAAATAAAAAAAAATATATATAGTTCTTTTAAAATTACATAATCAAATTAGAGCTTAGTCCATACATGGACCTATCTAAATAGTCAGAACTCAAAACGATGCTAACTAATAGAACAGGAGAAATAGAACTAAATAGAACTAGGCAAGGGGAGTTTTTAAAGAATAGCAACTATGTTAATATCCTTATTGAGACCATATGGGGCCATACTGTTTAACAGATGGATCCAATATGTCTCTCTTTGTCGTAGGAGACATTCCCTATCTCCTCCTCTTTCAGTAACCTTAACGTGTTCCAAAATAGTACCCCTTAAGCAGATGGGATTCTGATATGAATATTCCTATAGTGCTCAGATAGACTATGAGATTTGAGTCCACCCTTAATGTTGGTAATGTGCTCATACATCCTTTTCTTAAAGGGGCGGGTAATACGACCTGTACAGTATATTGAAGGTCACAACTGCATTGTATTAAATAGACCAAATGGTCAGTCTTACATTTACATAGTGATTGAATATCACAATGTTTTCCATTGGATGTAGAGATGACGTGTTTTGTGGATTTATTACCACTATGAGCATGTTCATAGGCACAACAATTGAGTCTTTTACATTTATAGACTCCCTCCTGCCAAGCCATGTTTTTTAGAGGGTACTTTCTTTAACTTGCTGGGTGCAAGAATATTTTTGAGATTTTGGTTCTTTCTAAAAATAAAACCAGGTTTCTTACTTAGCCCTTCTTTCAAAATCAAATATTTCTGTAGAATGTGCCAATGTTTCTGAATAATGTGTTTAACACCTACTGACCCCTCGTTATATGTTAAAATGAAATTCATATGTTCCATTCTCTCATCGGATACATTCTTTTTATCTTTATTATCACTTTTATTATTTTTGTTTTTATTATTATTTTTATTATTATTAGTGGTGTTTCTATTTTTAACCTTCCTATATGATGTTTCAATGTTTCTTTCTCCATAGCCCTTTTCCAAAAATTTCTTTTTTAAACATATCGCTTCTTTCTCAAAGTCCTCCACTCGTGAGCAGTTCCTTTTTATTCTTAGGAACTGCCCATAAGGGATATTTTTAATCCAACTAGGGTGGTGGTTACTGGTGGCGTGAATAAAGCCATTACTATCCGTCTCTTTTTTATGAAGTTTGGTTTCTATTTTACTCCCTTCATGAAATAGGACCAGGTTGAGAAATTCCATCTCTGTCTTATTATATTTCTCTGTAAATTTCAGATTGACATCATTAGTCTTAATGAATTCCAAAAAATCTTTGAGATAATTCTCCCCCCCTTTCCAGATAAATATATCATCTATAAAGCGGGCCCAAATTACTATATGTTTCTTAAAACGTTTGTTCTCCCATATACATTTTTCTTCCCACAAGCCCATATACAGGTAAGCGTAGCTAGGGGCAAACTTAGTCCCCATAGCTGTACCACTAACCTGTATATAGTACTCTTCCTCAAAAAGGAAGTAATTTTGTTCCAAAATAAATCTAATAAAATCCAAAATGAACACCTGATTCTTCTCCGGTAGGGTAATAAGTCTCTTCAACCAGTATTCTACAGCTTGTATACCCAAACTGTGTGGAATATTAGTGTACAGGGCTGTTACATCCACTGTCACCCATATATAATCCTCTTCCCATTTTATGAGGGTCAGTTTGTTAATAGTGTCAGGTGTGTCTCTAATATAAGATTTCATTAGTGGGACCAACGGTTGCAGAAAATGGTCAACATACTCCCATAAGGGAGATGTCAGAGAATTAATGCCCGCAACTATAGGTCTACGGGGGGGATTTATTTCACTCTTATGTATTTTGAGAAGGTGGTAGAACGCTGCTACCACTTGATTGTCATTATTTAAAAATTTAAATTCATCTTCATTTAGTACCCCATCAAATTTGGCGGTGTCCAAAAGATCCACATATCTTTTAACAAAAATAGTTGTGGGGTCTGTTGGAAGTTTTTGATATGTTGTTACATCATTTAGAAGTCTTTTTGCTTCACTTACATAGTCCCACCTGTTCTGAATAACGACTCCTCCTCCTTTGTCTGCCTCTCTAATGACAATATCTGTATCTTCTCTAAGTTTATTAATCTCATTTTTTTCTTTCTTATTAATGTTATCTTTCTTTATTTTATAGTTTTTACAAAAATCATATAGATCCTGCGTAACTAAACTCTCAAATACGGGGATAAAATTCCCCTTGGAATGTGTCGGGTAAAAAGATGATACAGGTCGCAAACTCGTGTTTTTATTAATATTTAACACATTATCTTATTGTTCCTTTATGGTTGACAAATAATTCCCTACTGAGCCTTCTAGACCTTCTAGACCTTCTAAAAGAACTATTGTCTCCATATCATCCTTTGTAAGTGCGTTTTCATGTGTTCAAAAAATGAGCTAAAAGGAAGATTAAATTGCAAGTCAGAATTTGTGGTCTATATGATAGAATGTAAATGCAGTGCCTCTCTAAAGTACATAGGAAGAACAAAGCATTCTTTGATAAACAGGTGTTTAGAACACATTAAAAATACTGAGGCAGGTATATTAGACCCCTCTTATTAAACACTTTAAAGAATGCCATAATAGTGACCCCTCACAGTTTTATTTTAAAGCTATTGAAAAAGTACAGGTGGGTCCCAGAGGAGGCAACAGATTATTAGCATTAAAGGGACACTGAACCCAATTTTTTTCTTTTGTGATTCAGATAGAGCATGCAATTTTAAGCAACTTTCTAATTTACTCCTATTATCAAATTTTCTTCCTTCTCTTGGTATCTTTATTTGAAATGCAAGAATGTAAGTTTAGATGCCGGCCCATTTTTGGTGAATAACCTGGGTTATTCTTGCTGATTTGTGGATAAATTCATCCACCAATAAAAAAGTGCTGTCCAGAGTGCTGAAACAAAAAAGAAGCTTAGATGCCTTCTTTTTCAAATAAAGATAGCAAGTGAATGAAGAAAAATTTGGGTTCCGTGTCCCTTTAAGGAAGAGAGAGACCTTATGAATCCACGCTCTGGGGAGCCTGGGTCCACTTGGGCTAAATAAAGACATTGATCTGGCTGCATTGCTCTAGGATAATGTATTTAATGAAAGATGGATATATGCAGAGTTATACATGTATAGGGGAGTGCATATATGTAAGGATGCAAGAAGGAACCTAGATTGAGGCCATAAGAGTACAATACCAAAATTTGACAGATTGGATCTCAATGATACCAGATTATATAGAATATGATTTAGGTTATATTGAAGTGAATTTACATATGAAATTCCTGACTAGATTCTTGAGTTAATTCAAATAATACGGATTGAGATTCGTACATCTAGGGGTGCATACATGAAGATAAATAGTTTGAAAGATAAGCTTGTTCACAATGCCCATAGTACAATACAACTTGCCAGTAATCAAAATGGGCATTCAGTAATTCAGGACCTGTATGCATAAATTTAGAGATGTAGGGGGGCGGCCCCACCTCTGAAGAAGCGACCAATAGCGTTGCGAAACGCGTCAGGCTCTGCCCCCAACATATACATGCTCTGTTTGTAAGGCACCATAAATAACCGTCTGTTCTCGGTTCATTTTCTGTTAACAGCCAAATTCGTCTAGTGCAAATTCTTACAGAAGCATCTTCTATTACTAACATTTTTATTTTTTAAAGCATTTGTGACTTGAAGTGTTTTAATAAGTGTATCACCAGTGTGTAATTCATTGACACAGTGTGGAGTGTTGTTAATAAATTTGTATATTATATACACAAAGTCTGTTCTTTAAAGCCCCTATCCACCTCCCCTCTTTAAACTGGGGGATTAAGGCTAACAAGACAGATGAAAAGGAATACTGTGGTGTAATCACACTACAGCACTGGGAAGAAGTACCAAGCAGTGAAAAGGATCGCAGGATGTCACACAGGGATTTGAAATAGCCTCCACGCCAGCACCTTACCTCATACTGATTGAGGTTTTACCAAGTGAGTGTGTATTTTACGTGAATGATATTCTTGATACCATAATATACTACACTCAAATCTGGCTTCTCTGTGCGCCCTTCCCTTCTTCTATTCACCCTCCATCGAAGTCTTCTTACTAAATTATGGTTCCTTTAAGTGATGTCATCCAAGATGGCGTCCCTTCAATTCCGAACAGCCAATAGAATGCCAGCTCAATCCTATTGGCTGATTGCATCAATCAATAGGATTGAAGTTCAATCCTATTGGCTGATTGCATCAGCCAATAGGATTTTTTCTACCTTAATTCCGATTGGCTGATAGAATTCTATCAGCCAATCGGAATTGAAGGGACGCCATCTTGGATGACGTCACTTAAAGGAACCGTCATTTAGTCCCTTTAAAAGAGGATGCTCCGCGCCGGATGTCTTGAAGATGGACCTGCTCCGCGCCGGATGGATGAAGATAGAAGATGCCGTCTGGATGAAGACTTCTGCCTGTCTGGAGGACCACTTCACCCGGCTTGGATGAAGACTTCTCCGAGCTTCGTTGAGGACTTTGGCCCGGTTGGGTGAAGACTTCTCCCGTAAGGTGATCTTCAAGGGGTTAGTGTTAGGTTTTTTAAGGGGGTATTGGGTGGGTTTTAGAGTAGGGTTGCTTGTGTGGGTGGTGGTTTTTAATGTTGGGGGGGATTTGTACTTTTTTTTGTGTCAACTTTTTTTTATTTTCAAATAAGAAAGAGTTACAACAAATAGGAAACAAGGTTGGTTACAGACATTGAAATGACTCATTATTAATAAACTCGTTTTGCTAACATTCCGATGTAGATGCTACCCTCAGATCCAGTGGCTTTAGTTTATTTTACATATGTGCTAAGAGTTTGAGGCTATCTGTGAATTATAGGCCAATATAAAGTCAGCTTGTGAGAGCCTCATTTCATAACTTGATGAGGATCCAAGTTACAGTCTTTTATCCAAGAGGAATGTCCATCTGGGTTGCGGTAGGAGCCGCTTTTGGGGTTTATAAATACAGTAACCAGAAAAAAGAATTTATGCAATGTTGAACTTGTAATATATCAACAATGAAATAAAGTATAGAAAGAAGAAAGAAGAAAGAGAAAGTGCTCGTGTCTTGTACTTTATGAAGTATAACTATCTTTTATGGGAGAGGCTACATGGTCTGTTCTGTATAGCTAGGTCAAGGAGTACACGTGAGATGATATGTCCTATGTGTCGTCTATTTGCTGTGCAGCATAGCTCCAGGATTCCCACAGATACTGCATATCTTGGTGTCGAGAAATTTGTCCCTGTTTGAGGTAATAAAATCTTTCCATTAACAAATTCTTGTCTACCAAAGTCTTCCATTCTAGTATGGTAGGAGTTTGTTTAGACTTCCACCACCTCGGTATCAGCTGGTTAGCTGCATTAAGCATGATTTGGAACAACTGCTTTCTAATGTTGCATGTGATGCCTGGTGTGTGATTAAGCATTGCTATTTCTAAGCTGGGAAAAATGTTTGTTCCTAGAATTGTGTTAATATTCTTAAAATTTTTTAAGCCAGAATGGTTTTATAAGCTCGCACTCCCACCAAATGTGTGATAGATGGCCAGCCTGAGTGCAACCCCTCCAGCATAGGCCTGAGGATCTCTTGAACATATATCTTATCCTAGCAGGTGTTAGATACCACCTCGTCATGATTTTAAGATTGGTTTCTGTTGCATGTGCGGAATGAGCTGAATGTGATAACTTTTTAAATCTATTTTTCCATATCTTTGGAGTTGTAGTTACTCCAAGTTCTTTGTCCCATTTGGTAGTGTATGAAGGGAGATGTGGGAATGTGTTAGATAGGGTGATCTTATAGATTTTGGATAGGGCTCCTTTTATGGGGCCTGTAGCTGTGCATATTAGCTCAAAGTTCGTGAGAGGTCTTAGTAGGTCGTTTTTAAATTTGTGTGAGAATATGTAATGTCGTATTTGGTGAATCTTTATCCAGGAAGATAGGAAAGGGTGTTGCATAGAGTCAAGTTGATTTTTGTCTTTAAAATTTCTGTTTTCTATCAGCATATGTATGGGCAAGGAGTACGAGGGGTCTGGTAGAGGGGATTGGTTTTGCTGAATTCCCGGGGGGAATTCCGGATTATTCATGATATTGGTGAGTGGTGAGTATCTGGATGAGACCTTGTGTGGTGACTTGCGTATTAATGTCCAGTCTGACCAAGTCTCATTAGTGATAGAGGATGTGGAAATGTTGTGTTTATGGAAGAAGGCTGGATTCCAGCAGATAGTGTCTAAGTTGTGCGTGCTTGTCATTGCGTTTTCAATTTGAAGCCATCTCTTGGGATCAGGCTCTTTGAACCTGCACCACTCTGAGACCCTTTGCAGGGACACAGCTAGTTTGTATGAGTAAAGGTGAGGAACGCCCAAACCACCTTCTGATGGGTGTTTGAAAAGCATAGTTTTATTGATTCGCGGGGGTCTACGCCGCCATATATAATCATTTATAATTTGTTGTAGGACGAGTAAGTCCTTTTGAATGAATTCTTGGATTGGGACTGTTTGAAGGATATATAGGGCTTTTGGCAGGAGCATCATTTTCACTGCGTGAATCCTCCCTATCCAGGAAATATTTTTGGGAAGCCAATTCAAAGTTAGGGCTTGAAATTCTGAAATTAGGCTGCCATAGTTATATTTGCGTAAGTCTGAGCTGTTTTGAGTTATGTGAATACCAAGGTATTTTAAAAATTTGATCTGTTGTTTAAGGGGGCATGTTTTTTTTAATGATTCCATGGCACTGGGTGATAGATTGATGGGTAAGTATTCTGATTTTGTCATGTTTACCGAGAAGTTTGACACTTTACCAAATTGAGTCAGTTCAGTGATAGCATGTCCAATTGAGGTCATTGGGTCTGTCAGCGTCAGAAGTATGTCATCTGCATAAATGGCTAATTTAAGGGAATGATTGCCTAATTCCACTCCATGAATGTGGGGATTTTCTCTGATCTTAATTGCTAGTGGTTCTAGGGATAAAATGAAGAGAAGCGGAGAAAGAGGGCAGCCCTGTCTGGAACCGTTTCGGATTTCAAAGGGTTCTGAAAGATCACCATTAATTTTTACCTGTGCTGAGGGGGTGGTATAAAGGGCTAGTATTTTTTGGATAAAGAGGTCTGGGATGTTGAATCTTCGTAGAGTTTCGCGTAAGTAAGTCCAGTCTAGTCTGTCAAACATTTTTTCGGCGTCAGTGGAAAGGAAAACAGTCGGGGTTTTGTGTAATGAGACATGTTCCAAAAGGTTGAGGGCCTTGACTGTATTGTCTTTCGCCTCTCTACAAGGTACAAAGCCCACCTGGTCTTGATGTATTATTGTCGGTAATATCCGATTGAGGCGTGTGGCTAATAATTTGGCGTAAAGTTTTAAGTCTACATTAAGTAATGATATTGGTCTAAAGTTGTCCGGGGTTGTTGGGGGTTTACCAGGTTTTGCTATGACTGCAATGTTAGCTTGTAACATGTAGTCTGAGAATGATGCAGATTCTGGGATTGAGTTGAATAGAGCCGTTAAGTGTGGCGTCAAGTGTTTGGAAAAGGTCTTATAATAGAGGCCAGAAAAACCGTCGGGACCCGGGGCTTTATTTTGCTTAAGGGATTTTAATCGCTTCTTGGACTTCAGACGGCTGGAAAGGCCCATCCAAGAGTTCCCGTTGGTCTTGGGATATGCACGGGAAAGGAATTTAGTCTAGGTATAAATTGCAAGTCTGACTATGTGTCTGAACATCTCTCTCAGGAAAGAGATTGTACAGCTTATGATAAAAGGTTTTAAACTCTTTTGCTATTGAATTTGTATCCTCTAGTTGTGTCCCCTGTGGTGTTTTGATAGTGTGAATGTAAGTTTTCTGCTGTTGCTTCTTAAGCGTTTTTGCTAATAATTTCCCCGATTTGTTTCCCTCTCTATAGAAGTTCTGTTATAAGAAAAGTAGCTTCTTTTGTGCATTAATTTGGAGTACAGTGTTAATTTTTTCTCTTTTTGGAGTAAGCTGTTTTAAGATGATATTATTAGCAGGATTGGTTTTGTGTGAATAATCAAGATCTGCGATCTCTCAAGCTAGGTGTTCTATCTCTTCCCTGTTTTGCTTATTGATTTGTGCCTTAGTTTTAATGAAATCGCCTCTGAGTGTACATTTGTGGGCTTCCCACAGGGTAACTGGGTCAACATCTGGAGTGTTGTTTAGTAAAAAGTAGTTTTTTATGTGTTTTGAGAATTTTTTAATTTGTGTTGGGTCTAAGAGGATAGACTCATCCAACCTCCATTGATATGTTCTGAAAGGGGCCGACGGCCATCTAACGGTGTAAGTAACTAAGGAGTGGTCTGACCAGGATGTGTGTATTATTTGAGAGTGTTTAGAGTGAGAGAGTATCATATGGTCAGCTAGTATGTAATCCAACCTAGAGTAATTTCTATTTGGGTGGGAGAAGAAGGTGTAATCGTTTTTTTGTGGGTTAAGAGATCTCCAGGTATCGTGGAGGTTTAGAAGTTTGAAATTTTGCCATATTGATTTGAGGTTAGGGATCTTGGCTCTGGTGTCTGGGTTAGAACAGTCTATATCTGGATTTAGGGGGAAGTTCAGGTCCCCTGCTACTATTAGGGGGCCCTTAGTTTCTCTGATGAGGAGGTCTGTTAGGGATGATATGAATTTATCCTGGTGTGAGTTAGGTGCATACACATTTGCTATTGTGACTGGTTTGCCATATAAAAGGCCTTTCAGACAGAGGTATCTGCCTTCATTATCTTGATGAACTTGTGTCTTAACAAAAGGGATTGATTTATGTATCAAGATGCTCACACCATTAATTTTTTTATTCTGATTAGTGCTGTGGAAATGTTGAGGATAGTGTGGAGAAAAATACCTAGGGATGTTTTTAGATTTAAAGTGGGTCTCCTGAAGCAGTAGTATGTGGCCGCCCTTTTTGTGCAAGTCAGAAATGGCTAACCTTCTTTTATTAGGACAGTTCAGACCTTTTGCATTTTGTGTAAACATAGTCAGCTCCTGTGGTAATGGTTTATTCATGGTAATATGTTGGCATTATGTATGTAAAGCCATGCTCTGGCTTGGCGCTTACCTGAGAGTTGCAGTGCAAGTACCTTTGACAACAAGCGAGCTTAGAAAAGAGGAAATAAGAAAAAGTTAAAGAGGAAAATTCAAAACACAATACAATTTCCATTAAACTGTTGATAAGCAAAATACTATACTATAGGAGAGATATAAACTCCCAACTGACTAAGAACAATAAAAACAACAACTGTAGGGTGGTCATATTTAACTGTTGAAGTGTTTAGCACATTAAACAATAATCAGGACCTCTTTTACCCAAGAGCATACAGACTCCTAGTATTGAATCACAGGTCTCTAAGGATGATCATACAAACCCGTCCTGTAATGGAAGGAGAAACAGTATTTGAGCCTCTGCAAAGTCTCAGTTCTAGGTCATACCTAGTGGATGCCATCTAAGAGTGGAGACAAGGAAAGGGAAAAGGGTTCATACACATTGTCTTCGATGAAAGTTCCTTTCATCCTTTATCTCCTGGTATGGGGATGACTGTGGTTGTTTGCATTTGGGGCTTCCTCTGTCGAACTTGGCTCCATTCTTTCCTCTGCGGTAACGGTGTAGACCTTCCTGCTTTGGGGTGGTTGTCCTGATGCAATGTCGAGGTCCCCAATTGTGGGGGAGAGATGTCAAGTTCCTTGCATAAGGAAGGAATATCAGCTATGGTAGAGCAAGCGAAGCGTCTTCCTTTCCAGAGTATTATCAGGTGAAAGGGAAAGCCCCATCTATATGGGATGTTCATTTTCCTTAAATGTGTTGTGAGTGGTTTAAGATCTCTGCGCTGTGATAGAGTTCTTTGGGAGAGATCTGCATATACCTGTATTTCAGAATTTTCTAAGCTGATAGGTTGCTGCTCCCTGGCTGACTTCATCAGCTCCTCTTTGACTTGATAGTTGGTGATACGTACAATTATATCCCTTGGTGGTTGATCTGGTAGTGGCTTAGGGCGCAGGGCTCTGTGAGCTCTATCAATCTCAACTTTTGATGGTGTTTCTTCTTTTCTTAGGGCGCTGAAGAAGTCCTGTAGATACTGGTTCAGGTCAGCTGGCAATATAGTTTCAGGTATTCCTCGCAGTCTTAGATTATGTCGCCTGCTGCGATTCTCAGCATCATCTAATTTGTTTTCGAGTTCAGAGATATTCGCCCCTTGTTGTTGAATAGTATCATTAAGGGCAGCTATAGCTTCAGTGTGTGAGTCTTGGGTATTTTCTAGGGACTCCACTCTGTTCCCTATCTCCTGAATGTCCTTTTTGAGGTCTGAAATTTCCTCTTTTATGCATTGTTTAACCTGTGCTACTAATGCAGAAAAGTCCTTCTTTGAGGGAATGGTGCTAAATAATGCTGTGGGGATAGTGATGTTCTCTGACGTGTGTTCGCACTCAGAGTCAGATGAGCTTTGGTCAGATATTTGTTCTAAGGGATCAGCGCCTGCTGGACTGGCGGCTTTAGAGTCTAAGGTTTTAAAAAAACTGTTAACAGTGTGGTGAGTTGCTTTAGTTTGTCTTGTCCCTTTATTGGGCTTGCTGCCTTTTTTTGGCGACATGTTAGAGGACTAGTATTCAGGTTCTGCAGCCCCTCTGTACTTCTAACACTATATGTTGAGAAAAGATTGCAGTGTCTTTATGTCTGACAGAGTTTCCTTATACAGTATTGTAAGATTATTCACCCCCATTCAAATTGTAGATAGAATTTCTATTTATTCCAGCCCTTTGGATAAATGTGCTTATAGTGCTAGGATTAAAGCATTATAAATGAGGATTTTATGAATCAGTGCTTTCTATGACCCATGTAGAGTGTGAGAAAAACGGAGGCCTTATTGTGCATTGTTCCAAACATATTTATCAACATCTGGGGATCCGGAGCTTACAGCCATGCTTTTTCCATACTGTTTTCCTAGGCTTTTAATTTTGACAGCATTGGTGAGTTAAGAGTTGGCAATGTTAACGCAAAGCAGTCTTACCCTAGCGACAGTACTCTTTTTTGTTCTGCCCCTCCGAACTGAATCGATGTGTTGCTCAAGGATGCTGCCTAAAGATGTGCGCACAATACTTTAGCTCAGGCCTCGGCCTTCCTCAGCTATGTCCGTCTCCCTTAGATTGTCCGGTATTGCCTGCGCTGTGTGTCCTTACCGCAATCGCGGAATCTGCCCCAGCTTTGATAATGTGCAAGTATTCACTTAGGGAGGCATCCGATCGTAGATTAGGCAATCCGGGGATAAAGGCAGTTTGCAATGTTGCCTGGGCCCACGGAGCGCATTACCCCTCCAGCAACACCATATAGCAGCGTAAAGTTGTAAATGACCTCAGCAGGTTGAATCAGCTAGGTGGATGTCACATCCTAAACAGTTGAGGCTTACTAAATGTATATTGGCTAATGCCAGGCTCGTTCTCAGGCAGATAGGGCACAGGAGCTCAGTTAAAAGTCAGCCATCTCCTCGGCTGGCTAGCTCCGCCCCCCCGATTTGTACTTTTTTTTACAGGTAAAAGAGCCGATTACTTTGGGGCAATGCCCCTCAAAAGGCCCTTTCAAGGGCTATTTGTAATTTAGTGGAGCTTTTTTGGGGGAGCTTTTTTATTTTGCTAGGGGGATTATATTAGGTGTAATTAGTTTAAAAATATTGTAATTTGTTTATTATTTTCTGTAATTTAGTGTTTGTTTGTTTTTTGTAGTTTAGATAATTTTATTTAGTTGTATTTCATTTTATTTAATTGTATTTAATTTTTCTTTAATTGTATTTAATTTTATTTAATTGTATTTAATTTTATTTAATTGTATTTAATTTTATTTAATTGTATTTAATTTTATTTAATTGTATTTAATTTTATTTAATTTAGGGAATTTATTTAATTATAGTGTAGTGTTAGGTGTAATTTTAACTTAGGTTAGGTTTTATTTTACAGGTAAATTTGTCTTTATTTTAACTAGGTAGTTATTAAATAGTTAATAACTGTTTAATAACTATTCTGCCTAGTTAAAATAAATACAAACTTGCCTGTAAAATAAAAATAAACCCTAAGATAGCTACAATGTAACTATTAGTTATATTGTAGCTAGCTTAGGGTTTATTTTATAGGTAAGTATTTAGTTTTAAATAGGAATTATTTAGTTAATGATAGTTATTTTTAATTAGATGTATTTAAATTATATTTAAGTTAGGGGGTGTTAGGGTTAGGGTTAGACTTAGATTTAGGGGTTAATAACTTTAATATAGTGGCGGCGATGTTGGGGGCGGCAGATTAGGGGTTAATAAATGTAGGTAGGTTGCAACGATGTTAGGAATGGCAGATTAGAGGTTAATAAAATTTAACTAGTGTTTGCGAGGCGGGAGTGCGGCGGTTTAGGGGTTAATATATTTATTATAGTGGTGGCGATGACCGGTTCGGCAGATTAGGGGTTAAAAAAATTATTATAGTGTTTGCGATGTGGGAGGGCCTCGGTTTAGGGGTTAATATGTAGTTTATGGGTGTTAGTTACTATATCTGAAGTCCTAAAGTTAGTGCGTATCGGGTTTTGCTTGAGCGCAAACCATTTACTTTCAACTTGTAACATGCACACTAGCCCGCGCTCATTAAAAGTTTACTTCTGGCGGTGTTTGCATGCAACAAAAAGTGCTCAATAGCCCTTTGTCAGTTTTAATGTAGCTACTGCTCTAGTCATGTAATTACTTCTGAGTCCTTTCACAAACACAGTACAGGTTGGCCCAGATTACAAGTGGAGCACTACTGAGAGTGCAGGATGCACTATCAATATTTTGGGCCTGCTCTCAAAATAGCGCATTGTAAGTAATGGAACTTGTAATGCACTATTTTGAGAGCAGGTCCATGACATTGATAGTGCACTCTCCGTTTTCAGTTGTGAATTCTTTCTGTCTCCATGTAAACAAGGCTCTTGTGTGGAGCCAAAACGTTATGGATTAAAGATGTTAAACATGTATCCTGTGTGCCTACTTTATTCTCGAATCCATTAGGATCAGCATCAGGTCTGGATCTCCAGTGGATTTGAATTATCTATTTGAAGGTAGTGCACCAGGCAGTTGCTTATTGGATGGTGTGTGCTGATCTACCTCTGCATTATATATATATATATATATATATATATATATATATATATATATATATATATATAGTGGAAGAAGTGGGAGGGCACTCACAGGACTATTCCAAAAATAGTTTATTTTTATTTATGTATTTCACAACATAGCAAAGTCGACGTTTCGCCTGTTCTAGACAGCCTTTTTCAAGACAATATATATATATATATATATATATATTATATTATATTATATATTATATTATATATCTATATATATATATATATATTATAGGTAAAAAAAATGCATACAGTCAATATACATACTACCATATGCAGTTCACAGTGTGCAAAACATGCATCTAATAAATACATAAGAAAGCACCTCTGTTATCTCCCCTTATAAGTAACCACCCCTATTAGTGTGTTAATGTAATGCTAACAATAAAAACATCATGAGTAAATGCACCTAAAAAATGTGCATGCATCAATCTAAAAACTAGCAAAAAAGCTGTTTATATTATGAGACAAAAAGTGAATGCTCACTCAGTATATACACTGTTAAAGTGAAGGTCCATTTTGATGAATTAGTGCCCGGTTTTTAATAAACCTATTAAAAACAAGGGCCCTTTATTTCATCAAAATTGACATTTTACTGTTTTCTTCAAAAACGTACCTTTTAATCCTGGCAGCCGCTCCAGCACTTCCTCCGCTGGTCGCAAGGCGTCTTCGCGAGTCCAAAATGATGAATCCGGCTTCCTCCAAACACAGCGTTGCATCAGGCCAAGATTCCCCGGGGGGGAAGCTGTGATTGGAGGACTCCTGATTCGTCATTTCTGACGTCTGCAGAGGCTTCCGACGGCCGGGGGAATCACTGGAGTGGCATTCAGGATTAAAAGGTAAGTTTTTGAAGAAAACAGTGAAATGTCAATTTTGATGAATTAAAGTGCCCTTGTTTTTAATAGGTTTATTAAAAACCGGGCACTAATTCTTAAAAATGGACCTTCACTTTAAAGACTAATGTTTATAGTTTAATTGTCAATGTAAGTGAAGCACTCAAAATACAACACTGTTGCAACTTTAAATGACGTTATTCCCGATCAGTTCAGCATTGTTACCCCTGTATACCAATTTAAACCGGCATACATATAATACATTTCTCACAAGCAAGCCTTAGTATCAAAGCATATCAATCATTACACCATTGTAACTATGCATTCAAACATAGTTTTATCTATATCTGCATCATAACTCAATACAAAGAGACCACAAATTATACTCTGCATAAAAACATGATGTAAAGAGACCAGATATTTACCTTACTGTTTAGAACATAATGGCTGAGAATGGCATTATTCAGAACCAAACTCTCACATATGAAGTGTTATTATATTATTATTATTATTATCAGGTATTGGTAGAGCGCCAACAGGTTCCGCAGCGCTATGAAAATGGTGGTATATAAAAAAAATAACTATTACAGGGATCAAATGGGGAGAGAGGGTCCTGCTGAGAGTTGCACTGTTGTAGTCGGCTCTTATGAAGATGAACTACAAACATCTAGGATCATAGGCTTACATGCTATGGGGTTTTAGTGAATAGCAGTAGAGATAGGAAGGTTAGTGTAGGTTGTAAGCGTCCCTGAATAGTAGAGTCTTCAGGGAGCACTTGAAGCTTTTAAAACTATGGGAAATTCTTGTGGAGCGAGGCAGAGAGTTCCATAAGATGGGAGCCAGTCTTGAGAAATCTTGTAGACAGGAATGCGAGGAGGTAACAAGAGAGGAGGAGAGTAGGAAGATCATGAGCGGAGCGAAGGGGACGGGAGGGAGAGTATCTGGAGACAAGGTCTGAGATGTAGGGGGAAGCAGTGAAATTGAGGGCTTTTTTTGTGTCAGAGTGAGAATTTTGTGTTTAATCCTGGAGGCAAGAGGAAGCCAGTGAAGGGATTGGCAGAGAGGAGTGGCAGATGAAGAGCAACGTGCAAGGAAGATGAGCCTGGCAGAGGCATTCATTATGGATTGTAAAGGAGCTAGGCGGCATGGTAGTATGTATATTGACTGTATTTATTTTTTTTACCTATAATATATGTTTAATTATAGACTGTCTTGAAAAAGGCTGTCTAGAACAGCCGAAACGTTGACTTTGCTATGTTGTGAAATACATAAATAAAAAGAAATTATTTTTGGAAAAGACCTGTGAGTGTCCTGCCCCTTCTTCCACTGCATATCCTGATTTGAGGAGTCACCTGGGCAATTCATTGATGAAAGGGGAGCGAGTGCATGTCTCTTTTGGATGATATATATATATATATATATATATATATATATATATATATTACAGTACCTATAATAATTTATAATAATATTTTTTCCATATTTTATTTTTAATATTTCAATTACACGCATTAAGATAACTAATGCTACATGTGTGCTAACCCGACACTGCGTTAGATCTAAAGTAGGAAACCCAAAGTGCTTTACGTATATTTTACATTCCTATGTTATTCACATATTTTAATGTATGTATTTTGTGTTTGGTGCATCTTTATTTTTTTGAGCCCTAACTCTTTACGTGAGGTGCACAGTCGCTCTAACCTGACACACGTTGAATTTAATTACACTCAAGAAAACGTGTTTACTTTCAACTTGTAATATGCTCGCTAATTAGTGCACCCGGGAGATTCTAATATAACTTGCGCAAATGTTAGCGCACCATTTGTAAACTATACCTCCATGTCTTATTCTGGTCTTCAAAAAATCTTTGGTTTCATTCCTTTTACTTTTACAAAGCTATATAAAACCGCAGGCTGAAGAAAACATGTATCTGTGGTTTGTGTGTTTATGTTAATACAATTGTGTGTATATTTGTGAGCATAGAAATATCTGTGTGCATTTATAATTATGACTAACCCCCTATCTTCATTCACAGGTGCTTGTCTAATTTTATATTTTCTATTAGGTCTGTGATATTGAGTTTTGCTGCCGCAGATTGTGTATATAATAACCTGAGATGTATGCTCTTCATAGGTTGCACATAGTGCTGTTGGCAGAGAAATGTTATCACTTATCTGTTACTAATAAACTTTATTAAAGAAAATTACCTAATAATAAAGGTAACTTTGTTTTCTAAATAAATTTATTCCCATGACATAAATAAAAAAGAAAAATGATAATAAATGTTTGACATGCAAGTTGTAGTGAAAATACATTCTGTAAATTTATGTTGGTTATATTTCTGTACAGCAAAATTAATTTAATGTTGTATTATACATTCTGCATATGGATGTGTTCTTCCACATAAAATGCAGACACAGATATGTGACAAGTGTTTTAAGTGACAAAGGTGCACTACTGACCACTAACACAGGTGATATCCTGTTATTTATATTATTTATCTTAATCATATTTTCACTTTTCGTCCTAAAATAAAATATTAAAATATTTCCAAAGGTTGTATTATGGCTTCCAACTCATGATGCAGCAGGAAAGTCTAATATATAGTATACTATTTTATAAATAATGAAAAAGATCTTCCACTACAATTGATCATAAACTGCAAAGCATGCATTTACATCAATAGTCAGGAGAAATGAAAAAGGTTTAAGGATTTTTTCCATAAATAATTTTTTTATAATGACTATAAAAGTTATATAGCACATAAAGGGGCTGAGGGAAGAAGACATTTTACTGTGTGTGAATTGCTAGGAGCAGTTTCAGAAATATAAATGTGACAATCAGACATCTGAGTGTTCTAGAGGAAAATCGCCAAACCAAAGATTAAACTCTGAGTTTAATAAACTTAAGAATAATATCCCATTTTAATAAGTCTAATATATTCAAGAAATACCATTTAAATGGTAATTCAAAACAGGGATATTTTATATGTAAACTGTTTATACCAATTTTATAGTTTCTAATACTAACAACTATATTATTTTCTGTTTACATTTTATAGAATGTAAAATCAGCATCATTTTATTTTCTACATTTACTGTTAATGCATCTAATTAAAAAAAAACATATAAATGGAATTATTTTTTAACAACAAAAACTGCATTTTAGATAGCACATGAATGCATACCCTTGGAGAATTGGTAATATATGTACCATTTTTAAAGAAAACATGAGTGAACAGGCAAAACACATTTCTTTTTTTTTATTGGATTCATATTCAACAGAATATATATATATTCATATTCAACAGAATGGCACAATCATAAAACAAAACATGGCAACATATAAAAAAATTAAATGACCCCCTGTTCAAAGTCTGCATACCCTTAGTTCTTAATACTGTGTATTGCACCCTTTAGCATCAATGACAGTGTGCAGTCTTTTGTAATAGTTGTTTATGAGACCCTGAATTCTTGCAGGTGGTATAGCTGCCCATTAATCTTGGCAAAATGCCTCCAGGTCATGCAAAGTCTTTGGTCGTCTTGCATGAACCGCACGTTTGACATCTCCCCAGATGATATTAAGGTCAGGAGACTGTGATGGCCACTCCAGAACCTTTACCTTTTTCTGCTGTAACCACTGGAGGGTCAACTTGGGCTTGTACTGATGGTCATTGCGCAGCTTTTGTGCAGAAGAATGCAAATGGTCTGCCAGTATTTTCTGATAATATGCTGCATTCATCTTGACATTAATTTTTACAAGATTCCCGTTCCTTAAGATCTCACACCCCCTCAAAACATCAGTGAGCCATCACCATGCTTCACAGTGGGGATGGTATTCTTTTCACTACAGGCCTTGTTGACCCCTCTCCAAACATAGTGGTTATGGTTGTGACCATAAACCTCTATTTTGGTCTCGTCACTCAAAATTACAGTGTGCCAGAAGCTGTGAGGCGTGCCAAGGTGTTGCCGGGCATATTTGGGGCATTGGAGAAGTAAACGATTCTTTCTGACAACTCAATCATGCAGCTCAATTTTGTTCACGTATTGTCGTATTGTGCTCCTTGAAACAACCACATCGTCTTTTTCCAGAGAAGCCTGTATTTGTCCTGAGGTTACCTGTGGGTTTTTCTTAGTATCCCGAACAATTCTTTTGACAGTTGTGGCTGAAATCTTTCTTGGTCTACCTGGCTTTGGCTTGGTGTCAAGAGATCGCCAAATTTTGCACTTCTTAATAAGTGATTGAACAGTACTGACTGGCATTTTCAAGGCATTGGATATCTTTTTATATCCTTTTCCATATTTATAAAGTTCCATTACCTTGTTACGCAGGTCTCTTGACAGGTCTTTTCTGCTCCCTGTGGCTCAGTATCCATCCTACTCAGTGCAACCACGTGAGAGCTAACAAAGTCATTGACTATTTATACACAGACACTAATTTCAATTTAAAAAGCCACATATGTGGGAAATTAACCTTTAATTGCCAATTTAACCTTTGTGTGTCAACTTGTGTGTCTTTAACAAGGCCAAACATTCAAGGGTATGTAAACTTTTGAAAATAACACCACCTAAAGTTGCCTGGATTTGGGAGTCGGGATTTTACACACAGGTGATACATACACCCCGCTCTGAGAGCATCAGCGTCAAGTGCTTGTTCGGAATGGTGAAGGTGTGATTACACTGAGGATCATGCAGAGCATGTAAGTCCGTTGATTATCGCCATAGGAGAAGTTTCACTTGAAGAGGTGGGGTAAGTTCACTACGTGTGTACAACATTGTTTAAAGGGGCTGAGTGAGAGGTAAACGATACTGTGACGTCCGCGATTTGTGGAGCTCAGGGTGAGCTGTAAGTCACTAATGTCTATACAATGGTTGTATTAGTGTGAAGCAACACGCAAATATCTCTGTACAACAAATAGTGGTGTTATTTTCTATTGTCTCGAATCTCCATAATACAGAGTATTAACCGTGTCAAATTGCACATACCTTTTATTTGGATTCCCACTCAGTGAATACTATTAATATGGCTGCTTCAAGTGAAAAGGGCAGGAGAGAGATTTTTGAGAAATTGATTAAGGGCACAGCCACAGTCTGTTAAAAGAAAGAGGGACTGGAAACATTATATGCTAAAAAAGAAAAAACCCACATTAAAGAATTAAAATTATGGTGGGATATTGAATTTTTGGAACATTACATAGAGGAAAAAAAGATCCCTAGGGGCCTGAGAGTAAAAAAGTTCCCAGCATTTTATAAAGAATATCCTGAGTTTATGACAAGCTGGAATGAGAGATTTACAGACTGCTCTCTAATTCTGATGGGGAAATTAGTGAATTTTAAAAAAGAACTTAAAGATTTTGAAGATGATGAGAAATTGGTACCGTTCCAAAATCAATTAGATGAAACAATGGAGAAAATGAATGTAGAATTATCAGACTTCAAATTTAAAAAATATGAAAGAGATTCCAAAGACTACGAATTAGGGGTTGTCTATAATTGGAATACCGACAAAAAGAAGAATTATATATAAAAAAAAATGAACAACAGCAAGACTACACCTAAGAAAGTAACCTTCACTAGTTTTGAAAGCAATACAACGGATGGAGGTGAAAAATCAAATTCAAATCTAGCAGATGAGGCTCCTACTACTTCAACCACAAAGAGACCAGCAGAATATCCAACTATAGATCTGGGAGCAAGGCCAAAAAACGGGGAAAGCAGCAGAAAGAAAGAGAAAGAAAAAATTCCAGAAATCCAAGGAGAAAGCAAGGGTGTAACAGAATTGCTCCAAGATACCCGAGTCGAAAGACACAGTGGAAAAAGAAGAATATCAAAAATTGAAGATAATAAATTTATCTCCCATACAATTAAGTAAATAAGAAGAGTTATTATTGTCCAAAGGATTAGGATTTTCCCCTTTTAGGGACTTTAACCTATTTGACACTATATTGGACACTAACAAATTTGTTAGAAAAATTGTGTTGAGAAAGCATTTTTCAAATGTAGATACATCTTTGGCTAATGTAAACCCAGGTGTATTGGAGCACAGACCAATGCCTACTCTAAATGAAAACCATAATTTTAGTGATCTATGTGATATTGTCTCTCTGTGTGATTTGCAGGTAGAGTCTAATCTGACAGAGGGTTGTCATAGACAGCAGTTGATTAAAGAAACTAAAAAAAGCACTTTTTACCCTGTTAATGCTAGAAATGATGGGGTTTATTTAGCAGCGCTAATAAAAGCTTGGAAATGATGATGCCGATCTAACTAATACAATCTTGTTTATTTAAAAATTCTTATAAGACATAAAAACAACAGCAAATGCTATTTTTAAATAATAAAGGGACGTCTCCCTTATACAACACTTATAAAAACAGACTAGAACCATATATTTATAAACCCTAGAATTCCAGGTATAAAATAATTAATTCTATAGCTAACATATGGTAAGCAACAAATTGGTGAATTGAATATTTAAAAGGCACAAATGTATCAATCTTAATATATTAAAAGCAAATAGATTCAGTGCTAATGTTCATGCTCGCATTCTATTGGCTGATCGGAACAGCCAATAGAATGCGAGCTCAATCTGATTGGCTGACTGGATCAGCCAATCGGATTGAACTTAAATCTGATTGGCTGATTCAATCAGCCAATCAGATTTTTTCCTACCTTAATTCCGATTGGCTGATAGAATCCTATCAGCCAATCGGAATTGAAGGGACGCCATCTTGGATGACGTCCCTTAAAGGAGCCTTCATTCGTCGGTAGTCCGTCGGGGAAGATTCAAGACCCGGCTTCGAAGATGACCTCGCCCGGATAGAAGACTTCTTCAGCGCCTCTTGGAAGATGACATCGCCCGGATGGAAGATTTCTTCAGCGCCGCTTGGAGGATCACTTCATCGGATGGAAGATTTCTTCAGTGCCCCTTGGATGATTACTTCTGCCGGTCCGGATGTCCTCTTCAGTTCCATCGGTGGCTTGGCTGAGTGAAGACGACTAAAGGTAGGATGATCTTTAGGGGATTAGTGTTAGGTTATTTTAAGGGGGGTTTGGGTTAGATTAGGGGTATGTGGGTGGTGGGTTTTAATGTTGGGGGGGGTTGTATTTTTATTTTACAGGCAAAAGAGCTGAATTCTTTGGGGCATGCCCCCCACAAAAGGCCCTTTTAAGGGCTGGTAAGGTAAAAGAGCTTTGAACTTTTTTAATGTAGAATAGGGTAGGGCATTTTTTTATTTTGGGGGGGTTTGTTATTTTATTAGGGGGCTTAGATTAGGTGTAAGTAGCTTAAAATTGTTGTAATATTTTTTTAAATGTTTGTAACTTATTTTTTTTAATTTTTTGTAACTTAGCTTTTTTTATTTTTTGTACTTTAGTTAGTTTATTTAATTGTATTTAATTGTAGTTATTTGTAGTTAATTTATTTAATTAATTTAATGATAGTGTAGTGTTAGGTTTAATTGTAACTTAGGTTAGGATTTATTTTACAGGTAATTTTGTATTTATTTTAGCTAGGTAGTTATTAAATAGTTAATAACTATTTAATAACTATTCTAGCTAGCTAAAATAAATACAAAGTTACCTGTAAAATAAATATAAATCCTAAGATAGCTACAATGTAATTATTAATTATATTGTAGCTATCTTAGGGTTTATTTTACAGGTAAGTATTTAGTTTTAAATAGGAATAATTTATTAAAGTATAGTGTAGTGTTAGGTGTAATTGTAACTTAGGTTAGTTTTTAGTTTACAGGTACATTTCTCTTTATTTTAGCTAGGTAAGCTATTAAATAGTTAATAACTATTTAATAGCTATTGTACCTAGTTAAAATAAATTGAAAGGTACCTGTAAAATAAAAATAAATCCTAAGATAGCTACAATATAATTATTATTTATATTGTAGCTATATTAGGGTTTATTTTATAGGTAAGTATTTAGTTTTAAATAGGATTAACTTAGTTAATAATAGAAATATTTATTTAATTAATATTTAAGTTAGGGGGGGTGTTAGGGTTAGTGTTAGACTTAGGTTTAGGGGTTAATAATTTTATTACAGTGGCGGCGGTGTAGTGGGGGGCAGGATAGGGGTTAATAAATGTATTATAGGTGGCGACGGTGTAGGGGGGCAGGATAGGGGTTAATAAATTTAATATAGGTTGCGGCGGGTCCAGGGAGCGGCGGTTTAGATGTTAAACTATTTATTTATTTGCGGCGAGGTGCGGGATCAGCAGGATAGGGGTTAATAACTTTATTATAGAGGGCGACGGTATAGGGGGGCAGGATAGGGGTTACTAGGTATAATGTAGGTGGCAGCGGTGTCCGGGAGTGGCGGTTTAGGGGTTAATACATGTATAAGACTTGCGGCGGGGTCTAGGAGCGGCGGTTTAGGGGTTAATACATGTATAAGACTTGCGGCGGGGTCTAGGAGCGGCGGTTTAGGGGTTAGTAACTTTATTTAGTTTCGGGAGGCTCCGGGGGCGCCGGTATAGGGGGTAGAACAGTGTAGTTTAGTGTGAGTGCTTAGTGACTGTCAAACAGCCGAAGAGCAGCGAGATCGGATGTGTGATAACTCTCACAGTCCGCTGCTCATCGCCCCGTGGCTTTTTGACAGCTTTACTTGATAACTTAGACAAATTTTTTCAGGTCCGCGGCGGCGATGTGAGGCGAGCTTAGGTGGGCGTATTGGTCCGGCGAAGGCAGGAAAGTTGACACGTTGATAACTACCCCCCAATGTATTTACTTATAGCTTGTTTCCTTAAGAGATCAAATGTTTCCTCACAAGAAATATTGCTCAACGAAAAACTTTTAATACGTTTTTGCATATTGTCATCGTTTTCAATTTTTTAGCATATGTAAAAGTGTTTCCAAGTCGCTCTTTTACTACATGTCATAATCTTTTTTAAGGATAGGTTGTATAGACTAATTTGTTAATATATCTGAGTTAAGTTAAATAAATGTGTTATAACTGTGAAAATATGAATTGGCTACAGGGATCAAACACTGTTATCCTATTGGTTTAGACAGTCAATTCCGTAGGCAATTTAACACCTGTGATAACTCCTGTAGTATAGCTCTGAGGAAGTGCCGCTAGGCAGGAAACGCGTCAGCAGCAGCTTTGTGTGCTGTGCCCTTTGTTCTTTTAAACTTCGTATAATAAAATGAACGTTTTACAATAATATCTCTTCTCCAGCCTGGTGCATTTATGGACATCGCTATTTTTGTTGTTCTGGCTTTGAAGTATGTAAACTTTTGATCAGGGCCATTTGGGTGATTTCTGTTATCATTATGATTTAAAAAGGAGCCAAACAACTGTGTGATAATAAATGGCTTCATATGATCACTATCCTTAAATAAAAGACATTTTTTGGCATGATCAATCATATTTTCAAAATCAATGCCAAAATGTCACGATTTCTGCAAAGGTATGCAAAGCACAAATGTATTTATAAACACCTTAAGTGACAGTCTTCATATGTGTATGTGATGCCCAAAAATCTAATTTTTTTTGCCAAAAAATAGTTTTTAATATCAAAGTTTTAGCAAATGTTCAATATGAACCCCCAAAACATGCACAAGGACCTTTGTTTTTCTACTAATTAACAGTGATATTTTCACTCATGATAAAATAAGGAAGTAATTTAGCACATTGTTTTCAATGATTACAATTAAATTTTCATACTTGTTATCTATTAATCAAAATAGGTTCTAGCATTTTTGTTCATAAAATACATGATAAAAACAAATGAAAACACAATATTTGTAGCCGCTATAAGTTCACGATGTAGTAAACGTGTTTTATTTCTTGTATTGCGTCCACACTGTAACAAACATGTTCTAAATTAACAGTGCATTTTGTACATTGTGGCTGCAATATTAAGTAAAACACGTTCCATACAGTGTGAACTTATAGCAGCTATAAAACATGTTTATTTAAATAACTAAAAGACTTTACAGTTATATTATAGTATTTAGCAGTATACTACATACATATAATAAATACATACACATGTATAATATACCCTCTGCATTCTGGAGGGTAAAACACGCCTTTTGTTCACTATTCATACTGCTGCATGCACCAAATAATTTCACTTTTGTACTCTAGATGTGCTAATCCACCAATATATGTTAAATTCTCCATAATTATAACGTTGTTGTTTTTTTAAAAATGTTTTAAATGGCAAAATATCATAAAATTATGTCTAATTATTTAATCTCATATTTGGATGAAGGTAATGATTTCATAGCTGGCCTGTATTTTCCATTTTTGGTTATGCAGATGAAAATGTGAATGTTATAAGATGATTTGAATTCACATTTTTATTACTGGGTCCCTCTTTTCCAGGTGACATTGATTAAGAGTAAAGAGCCTGTTTGATCATGTCTATTATTCACAATCCAATTGAAGCAAAGTGGAGATGGCATGCAGTTTATCCCACACTTAGGCAAGATTCACAACTGAGTATAGATTTGGTGCACTTAAGTCATGTTTATGGTGTCTGAACCATACTGATGGTGCTTTATAGTGCTATCTTCTTGCTGTTTACTCTACATGAAGGCCTTCTGCAGGATCCTGTATCTCTCCCAGATCATAAACTGTAATACAGAGGCAGGTGAGAGAATTACCTGGGGACAGACACATTTTGTATCAATTAATTCTTGAGTTCCCTAAAAGCATTGTGTAGATAAACATTTACAACACTAAGAAAAAGTGATGTTGGACAATATTTGCATGACAAATGTATTTTGCTTTATCACCTTTAGAAAAGTATTTTTTTAAATATATCTTAAGCATGTTTAACATGTTTTTATGTTGTTTAACAACTGGGGCACAAAAACAGTGGGGATTTTTGTAGGGTACCATTTTAGATACAACTGCACACTATCGGCTAGATTACAAGTGTTGCAGTACAGCTTTTAACGATGAAAAAATGGGCATTCCAGCGTAATGGCCAGGAACGCATATTACGAGTCATGTCGGTATAGCTATACCGCAAGCATTTTAGCCTGTAACGCAACGCCCATACCGCATTAAAAAAAATGACGTTTTTGTGTGGGATTTCCATATCGCCGGTATTACAGGTTGTGCTTTCAGGCTGAAAAGCTTGCGTTACAGCCTATACCTACACGATCCATACCGCCATCTGAAACCAGTAGTTATGGATTTTGCAAAACAAAAATGTTTCACAAAACTCATAACTAAACTGTTACAAAGTACACTAACACCCATAAACTACCTATTAACCCCTAAACCACCGCCCTCCTGCATCGCAAACACTATTAAAAACGTATTAAACCCTAATCTGCCGCCCACCCACATCACGACTATTTAATAAACCTAATAACCCCTTATCTCCCGCCCACATCGCCAACACTATTTAAATATATTAACCCCTAATCTGCCGCTCCCTGACATCGCCAACAGTATAATATAGTTATAAACCCCTAAACCTCTGGCATCCCACATCGCCTCCACTATAATAAACCGCTAGATTTAGAGTTCTGTGGTAGCCGTCAAAAGCAGCGTTAAGGGGTCCTAATGCTGCTTTTGGCCGCCCGCTGGTATTTAGAGTCAGCCAGGAAAGGGTCTAACGCTCACTTTCAAGCCTCGACTTTTCCATACCGCAGATCCCCTTACGCCAATTGCGTATCCTATCTTTTCAATGGGATCTTCCTAACGCCGGTATTTAGAGTCTTGGCTGAAGTGAGCAGTATACCCTCTACCGACAAGACTCCAGCAGCAGAAAAAAGTCAGTAGTTAAGAGCTTTCTGGGCTAACGCCGGTTTATAAAGCTCTTAACTACTGTGCTCTAAAGTACACTAACACCCATAAACTACCTATGTACCCCTAAACCGAGGCCCCCCCACATCCCCACCACTATAATAAATATTTTTAACCCCTAATCTGCCGACCGCACACCGCCGCCACCTACATTATCCCTATGAACCCCGAATCTGCTGCCCCTAACATCGCCGACACCTACATAATATTTATTAACCCCTAATCTGCCCCCCCAACGTCGCCGCTACTTACCTACACTTATTAACCCCTAATCTGCCGACCGGACCTCGCTGCTACTCTAATAAATGTATTAACCCCTAAAACGCCACACTCCCACCTTGCAAACCCTATAATAAATAGTATTAACCCCTAATCTGCCCTCCCTAAAATTGCCGCCACCTAACTTCAAGTATTAACCCCTAATCTGCTGACCGGACCTCGCCGCTACTATAATAAAGTTATTAACCCTTAAAGCTAAGTCTAACCCTAACACCCCCTAAGTTAAATATCATTTTAATCTAACAAAATAAATTAAATATTATTAACTAAAGTATTCCTATTTAAAGCTAAATACTTACCTGTAAAATAAACCCTAATATAGCTACAATATAATGAATAATTACATTGTAGCTATTTTAGGGTTTATTTTTATTTTACAGGCAACTTTGTATTTATTTTAACTAGGTACAATAGTAGTTATTAACTATTTAATAGCAATAGTAATTACCAAATTACCTGTAAAATAAATCCTAACCTAAGTTACAATTAAACCTAACACTACACTACCAATAAATTAATTAAATAAATTACCTACAATTACATACAATTAAATAAACTAAACTAAATTACAAAAACAAACAAACACTAAATTACAAAAAAAAATAGATTACAAGAATTTTAAGCTAATTACACCTACTCTAAGCCCCCTAATAAAATAACAAAGCCCCCCAAAATAATAAAGGTCCCTACCCTATTCTAAATTAAAAAGTAACCAGCTCTTTTACCAGCCCTTAAAAGGGCTTTTTGCGGGGCATGCCCCAAAGTAAACAGCTCTTTTGCCTGTAAAAAAAACACAATACCAACCCCCAACATTACAATCCACCACCCACATACCCCTACTCTAACCCAAACCCCCCTTAAATAAACCTAACACTACCCCCCCCTGAAGATCTCCCTACCTTGAGTCGTCTTCACCCAGCCGGGCACCGATGGACCAAAAGAGGACATCCTGAGCAGCAGAAGTCTTCATCCTATCCGGGCAGAAGAGGACATCCGGACCGGCAGACATCTTCATCCAAGCGGCATCTTCTATCTTCATCCATCTGGAGCGGAGCGGGGCCATCTTCTTCCAGCTGACGCGGCGAACGCGAACTTCCGCAAAAGTTCGCGAACTGGCGAAATGGGCGAACCGCCATTGACTTCAATAGGCAGGCAATTTTAAAACCCACAGGGACTCTTTCTGGCCACAATAGTGATGGAAAAGTTGTTTCAAGGGGACTAACACCTGGACTGTGGCATGCCGGAGGGGGATCCATGGCAAAACTCCCATGGAAAATTACATAGTTGATGCAGAGTCTGGTTTTAATCCATAAAGGGCATTAATCACCTAACATTCCTAAATTGTTTGGAATAACGTGCTTTACACACGTTCAAACATCAGGTATGAAGTTGTATCGATCAGGTAGTGTAAGGGTTACGCCCGCTTCACAGTGACAGACCAAACTCCCCGTTTTACGCTCCGCAAACAACCACAAACAGTCCATTTGCACAACCGCAAACTCCCCATTTGCACAAGGTTGGATACCAAGCTAGCCATGTCCCGTTCCTTGTCCCCGAAAGGTGACAACAAGCCCCCTGGGACACCTGCTGTGTTTGGTCTTCCTCCTCCTCAAAGCCACCTTCCTCCTCTGACTCCTCTTCTTCAGACTCCTCTCTCTGCGTTGCCTCTCTCTGCGTTATTATAAGGTGTGTTAAGTAGTACGATGCTTGGTCGGTCCTCCTACTTCAAATTTGGGGCACTGCGCGTGCAATCTAATGTGCCACCAGATAGGAGTGGTGTGTTAAGTAGTTCTATTCTTATTAGTTTAATCCCTGTTACGTCCCCTATCAGGGGATGTGTATATGGCATCGATTTTAGGAACCGGGAGATGGAAAAAGATGCTTGGTCGGACCTCCTACTTCAAATTTGGGGCACTGCGCGTGCAATCTAATGTGCCACCGGATAGGAGTGGTGTGTTAAGTAGTACTATTCCTATCAGTTTAATCCCTGTTATGTGTCTTTTTTTGGTTTGGTTTTTGAAGCCACAGTGCAGCACCAGAGGACAGAAAAATTAGGCATGTACACATGCCTGAAAAATAAGGTATTGTTGCAGCTGCTGCTGTAGCAGCGGCCAGAAAAATTGATGTTTGTTTCCCAGGCAGAAAGTGCCCTAAAACATTGTGGCTTGAACCCTAGTTGGTGGTGGATAAGTCACGCAAGTCATCCGGCATTCAGAGATAAAATACAGCAGCGTGTGGACAATTTTTAGCCCAAGGCAGCTCATCTCATCAGGCCTTTTTTAGTCGAATGTATCGCCCACTGTCAGTCCCTTCGGGATCCATCCCTCATTCATCTTAATAAAGGTGAGGTAATCTAGACTTTTTTGACCTAGGCGACTTCTCTTCTCAGTGACAATACCTCCTGCTGCACTGAAGGCCCTTTCTGACAGGACACTTGAAGCGGGGCAGGCCAGAAGTTCTATCGCAAATTGGGATAGCTCAGGCCACAGGTCAAGCCTGCACACCCAGTAGTCAAGGGGTTCATCGCTTCTCAGAGTGTCCATATCTGCAGTTAAGGCGAGGTAGTCTGCTACCTGTCAGTCGAGTCGTTCTCTGAGGGTGGACCCCGAAGGGCTGTGGCGATGCGTAGGACTTAAAAAGCTCTGCATGTCCTCCATCAACAACACGTCTGTAAAGCGTCCTGTCCATGCCGGCGTGGTCGTGGGAGGAGGAGGATTACTTTCACCCCTTCCCCTGTTAGATTTGCATTGTGCTGTGACATCACTCTTATACGCTGTGTAAAGCATACTTTTTAATTTATTTTGGAACTGCTGCATCCTTTCCAACTTGCGGTAATTCGGTGACATTTCAGGCACTTTCTGCTTATACGGGGGGTCTAGTAGCGTGGACACCCAGTACAGGTCGTTCTCCTTCAGCCTTTTTATACGAGGGTCCCTTAACAGACACGACAGCATGAAAGACCCCATTTGCACAAGGTTGGATGCCGAGCTACTCATGTCCCGTTCCTCATCCTCAGTGATCTCACTGAAGGTATCTTCTTCCCCCCAGCCACGTACAACACCATGGGTACCAGATAGGTGACAACGAGCACCCTGGGATGCCTGTTGTGGTTGGTCTTCCTCCTCCTCAAAGCCACATTCCTCCTCTGACTCCTCTTCCTCACAATCCTCTTCCAGCGTTGCCGCAGGTCCAGCAAGCGATGCTGATAAGGCTGTTTCTGGTTGTGATGGTGACCACAACTATTCCTATTCACGCTCATTTACGGCCTGATCCAGCACTCTTCGCAGGGCAAGCTCCAGGAAGAAAACAAATGGTATGATGTCACTGATGGTGCCTTCGGTGCGACTGAGTAGGTTTGTCACCTCCTCAAAAGGACGCATGAGCCTACAGGCATTGCGCATGAGCATCCAGTAACGTGGCAAAAAATCCCAGCTCTGCAGAGGCTGTCCTAGCACCCCGGTCATACAAATAGTCGTTAACGCTTTTTCTTGCTGGAGCAGGCGGTCGAACATTAGGAGTGTTGAATTCCAATGTGTCGGGCTGTCGCAAATCAAGCGCCTCACTGGCAGGTTGTTTCGCTGCTGGATATCTGAAAAGTGCGCCATGGCCATGTAGGAACGCCTGAAATGGCCACACACCTTCCTGGCCTGCTTCAGGACGTCCTGTAAGCCTGGGTACTTATGCACAAAGCGTTGTACGATCAGATTACACACATGTGCCATGCACGGCACATGTGTCAACTTGCCCAAATTCAATGTCGCCAACAAATTTCTTCCATTGTCACAAACCACTTTGCTGATCTCCAGTTGGTGCGGAGTCAGCCACTGATCCACCTGTGCGTTCAGGGTGGACAGGAGTGCTGGTCCGGTGTGACTCTCTGCTTTCAGGCAAATCAACCCCAAGACGGAGTGACACTGCCGTATCCGGGATGTGGAATAGTACCTGGGGAGCTGGGGGGTGCCGTTGATATGGAGCAAGACGCAGCAGCAGAAGAGGACTCAGCCGAGGAGGTTATGGAAGAGGATGGAGTAGGAGGAGTAGAGGATGTGGCAGAAGGCCTGCCTGCAAGTCGTGGCGGTGTCACCAACTCCTCTGCAAAGCCACGCATTCCATGCTTGTCAGCCGTCAGCAGGTTTACCCAATGCGCAGTGTAGGTGATATACCTGCCCTGACCATGCTTTGCAGACCAGGTATCAGTGGTCAGATGGACCCTTGCCCCAACACTGTGTGCCAGACATGCCATTACTTCCTTTTGCACAATCGTGTACAGGTTGGGGATTGCCTTTTGTGCAAAGAAATTTCGGCCGGGTACCTTCCACTGCGGTATCCCAATAGCTACAAATTTTTGGAACGCCTCAGACTCCACCAGCTTGTATGGTAAAAGCTGGCAGGCTAAGAGTTCAGACAAGCCAGCTGTTAGATCCCGGGCAAGGGGGTGACTTTGTGACATTGGCTTCTTACGCTCAAACATGTCCTTGACAGACACCTGACTGTGGGCAGATGAGCAGGAACTGCTCGAGGTGAGAGACAGAGTGGCGGATGGTTGAGAGGGGGCAAGGAGGACAGCAGTGGTTGACGTGGCTGAAGATGCTGGACCAGGAGGAGGATGGCGGCTTTGAGTTTGTGTGCTGCTTGTACTCATGTGTTGATCCCATAGGCGTTTGTGATGTGCAATCATGTGCCGTCGCAAAGCAGTTGTACCTAGGTGGGTGTTGGACTTCCCATTACTCAGTTTCTTTTGGCACAGGTTGCAAATGGCATCGCTGTTGTCAGAGGCAGACACACAAAAAAAATGCCACATTGCTGAGCTCTGCAATGACGGCATTCTGGTGGTGGCAACAGCATGCGTTGATTGGCGTGCTGTCTGGCTGACCCCGGGTGCCGATGCATGCTGTCTGACTGTGCCACTAGCTCCTTGCGATGACCTCCCTCTGCTTCCAACTCGTCTCCTCCTCCTCTCTGTCTCCCCATCTGAACTTTCCCCCTGTTCTTCTTCTCTTCTAGCGGGCACCCACGTGACATCCACAGACGCATCGTCATCATCAAACGCTTCACTTGTATCTGACAACTCAGCAAAGGAAGCAGCAGCGGGTACAACATCATCATCATCACACCGTACGTCCATGTGTGTAATGCTGCCTGAATGAGACATTTCCCTGTTAGCTACATCCTCTGGCAATAATGGTTGTGCATCAATCATTTCTTCCAACTGATGTGTAAATAACTCCTCTGACAGATCAAGTGAAGCGGCTGTGGTGCTAGAGTTGGTGGTGGCAGCAGGCGGGCGAGTGGTAACTTGAGAGGTGCCGAAGCTAAGCTGGAGGAGGATGGTGCTTCAAGGTTCCGAGCTGAAGCTGTAGAAGATTGGGTGTAATGTGTTAGCCAATCAACTATGTCCTCAGAACTTTTTGAGTTCAGGGTACGTGGCCTCTGAACACTGGGCATTATTCTAGGGCCAAAGGGAATCACAGCACCATGACCACGACAGCCCCTACGGGGTGGCCTGCCTCTTTCTGTCATTTTTTATTCGATTAGTGGTACTATGCGTGCAAGCTACTGTGACAACAGATATAAGTTGCACTGTGCACTGACAGAAGTTGGCAGAGTAGACGCTGTAGGCCTGACACACACGCTTGCAGACAACTAACTGCTAATCAATCTATTACAGTCAAAAAAGTTTAAAATGTACACTACTGTTACACCAGATATGAGTTGCACTGGTGTGACACTGTGCCCTGGCAGGCAGGCCCTGAAACGCACACACGTGAAGGAAACTGACTGCTATTATTTCACAGTCAAAAAAGTGTTTTTTTTTTTTAAATGTACACTACTGTTACACCAGATATGAGTTGCACTGGAGTGACACTGTGCCCTAGCAGGCAGGCACTGAAACGCACACGTGTGAAGGAAACTGACTGCTATTATTTCACAGTCAAAACAGTGTTGTTTTTTTTAAATGTACACTACTGTTACACCAGATATGAGTTGCACTGGTGTGACACTGTGCCCTGGCAGGCACTGAAACGCACACGTGTGAAGGAATCTGACTGCTATTATTTCACAGTCAAAAAAGTGGTTTTTTTTTAATGTACACTACTGTTAAACCAGATATGAGTTGCACTGGTGTGACACTGTGCCCTGGCAGGCAGGCACTGAAACGCACACGTGTGAAGGAAACTGACTGCTATTATTTCACAGTCAAAAAAGTGTTGTTTTTTTTAAATGTACACTACAACAGATATGAGTTGCACTGGTGTGACACTGTGCCCTGGCAGGCAGGCACTGAAACGCACACGTGTGAAGGAAACTGACTGCTATTATTTAACACAGTCAAAAAAGTGTTGTTTTTTTTTAAATCTACACTACTGCTACACCAGATATGAGTTGCACTGGGGTGACACTGTGCCCTGGCAGGCACTGAAACGCACACGTGTGAAGGAAACTGACTGCTATTATTTCACACAGTCAAAAAAGTGGGTTTTTTTTAAATGTACACTACTGTTACACCAGATATGAGTTGCACTGGTCTGACACTGTGCCCTGGCAGGCAGGCACTGAAACGCACACGTGTGAAGGAAACTGACTGCTATTATTTCACAATCAAAAAAGTGTTGTTTTTTTTAAATGTACACTACTGTTACACCAGATATGAGTTGCACTGGTGTGACACTGTGCCCTGGCAGGCAGGCACTGAAACTCACACGTGTGAAGGAAACTGACTGCTATTATTTCACAGTCAAAAAAGTGTGTTTTTTTTAAATGTACACTACTGTTACAACAGATATGAGTTGCACTGGTGTGACACTGTGCCCTGCAGGCAGGCACTGAAACTCACACGTGTGAAGGAAACTGACTGCTATTATTTCACAGTCAAAAAAGTGTGTTTTTTTTAAATGTACACTACTGTTACAACAGATATGAGTTGCACTGGTGTGACACTGTGCCCTGCAGGCAGGCACTGAAACAGACACGTGTGAAGGAAACTGACTGCTATTATTTCACAGTCAAAAAAGTGTTGTTTTTTTAAATGTACATTACTGTTACACCAGATATGAGTTGCACTGGTGTGACACTGTGCCCTGGCAGGCAGGCCCTGAAACGCACACGCGTGAAGGAAACTGACTGCTATTATTTCACAGTCAAAAAAGTGTTGTTTTTTTTAAATGTACACTACAACAGATATGAGTTGCACTGGTGTGACACTGTGCCCTGGCAGGCAGGCACTGAAACGCACACGTGTGAAGGAAACTGACTGCTATTATTTAACACAGTCAAAAAAGTGTTGTTTTTTTTAAATCTACACTACTGCTACACCAGATATGAGTTGCACTGGGGTGACACTGTGCCCTGGCAGGCACTGAAACGCACACGTGTGAAGGAAACTGACTGCTATTATTTCACACAGTCAAAAAAGTGTTTTTTTTTTAAATGTACACTACTGTTACACCAGATATGAGTTGCACTGGTCTGACACTGTGCCCTGGCAGGCAGGCAATGAAACGCACACGTGTGAAGGAAACTGACTGCTATTATTTCACAATCAAAAAAGTGTTGTTTTTTTTAAATGTACACTACTGTTACACCAGATATGAGTTGCACTGGTGTGACACTGTGCCCTGGCAGGCAGGCACTGAAACTCACACGTGTGAAGGAAACTGACTGCTATTATTTCACAGTCAAAAAAGTGTTTGTTTTTTTTTAAATGTACACTACTGTTACACCAGATATGAGTTGCACTGGTGTGACACTGTGCCCTGGCAGGCAGGAAATGAAACGCACACGTGTGAAGGAAACTGACTGCTATTATTTCACAGTCAAAAAAGTGTGTTTTTTTTAAATGTACACTACTGTTACAACAGATATGAGTTGCACTGGTGTGACACTGTGCCCTGCAGGCAGGCACTGAAACAGACACGTGTGAAGGAAACTGACTGCTATTATTTCACAGTCAAAAAAGTGTTGTTTTTTTAAATGTACATTACTGTTACACCAGATATGAGTTGCACTGGTGTGACACTGTGCCCTGGCAGGCAGGCCCTGAAATGCACACGCGTGAAGGAAACTGACTGCTATTATTTCACAGTCAAAAAAGTGTTGTTTTTTTTAAATGTACACTACTGTTACACCAGATATGAGTTGCACTGGTGTGACACTGTGCCCTGGCAGGCAGGCACTGAAACGCACACGTGTGAAGGAAACTGACTGCTATTATTTCACAGTCAAAAAAGTGTTGTTTTTTTTAAATGTACACTACTGTTACACCAGATATGAGTTGCACTGGTGTGACACTGTGCCCTGGCAGGCAGGCACTGAAACGCACACGTGTGAAGGAAACTGACTGCTATTATTTCAGCCTAGCTATCGATTTCCCTATTAAATCAGCAGCAGCTACACTGTCCCTCCTCTCACTAAGAATGCAGCTTCCAAATGAATCTAAAATGGATGCTGTCCAGGAGGTGGGAGAGTTTGGGAGGGAGGGTCTGCTGCTGATTGGCTGTAATGTGTCTTCTGACTGTGAGGTACAGCGTCAAAGTTTACTCAATGAAGACGAATAGGGGGCGGACCGAACATCGCATATGTTCGCCCTCTGTGGCGAACATGCTATGTTCGCCGGCAAACTATTCGCAACATCACTACCAATAGAATGCGAGCTCAATCTGATCGGCTGATTGGATCAGCCAATCCGATTTAACTTGAATCTGATTGGCTGATTCAATCAGCCAATCAGATTTTTCTTACCTTAATTCCGATTGGCTGATAGAATCCAATCAGCTAATCGGAATTCGAGGGACGCCATCTTGGATGACGTCCCTTAAAGGAACCTTCATTCGGCGAGTAGGCGTCGATGAAGAAGGATGGATCCGCGTCGGCTGGAAGAAGATGGCTCCGCTCCGGATGGATGAAGATAGAAGATGCCGCTTGGATGAAGATGTCTGCCGGTCTGCATGTCCTCTTCTGCCCGGATAGGATGAAGACTTCTGCCACTCCAGATGTCCTCTTTTGGTCCATCGGTGCCCAGCTGGGTGAAGATGACTCAAGGTAGGGAGATCTTCAGGGGGGTAGTGTTAGGTTTATTTAAGGGGGGTTTGGGTTAGAGTAGGTGTATGTGGGTGGTGGGTTGTAATGTTGGGGGGTGGTATTGTGTTTTTTTTTACAGGCAAAAGAGCTGTTTACTTTGGGGTGTGCCCCGCAAAAAGCCCTTTTAAGGACTGGTAAAAGAGCTGGTTACTTTTTAATTTAGAATAGGGTAGGGACCTTTATTATTTTGGGGGGCTTTGTTATTTTATTAGGGGGCTTAGAGTAGGTGTAATTAGCTTAAACTTCTTGTAATCTTTTTTTTTTTTGTAATTTAGTGTTTGTTTGTTTTTTGTAATTTAGTTTAGTTTATTTAATTGTAGGTAATTGTAGGTAATTTATTTAATTAATTTATTGATAGTGTAGTGTTAGTTTTAATTGTAACTTAGGTAAGGATTTATTTTACAGTTAATTTAGTAATTATTTTAACTAGGTAGCTATTAAATAGTTAATAACTATTTAATAGCTATTGTACCTAGTTAAAATAAATACAAAGTTGCCTGTAAAATAAAAATAAACCCTACAATAGCTACAATATAATTATTCGTTATATTGTAGCTATATTAGGGTTTATTTTACAGGTAAGTATTTAGCTTTAAATAGGAATACTTTAGTTAATAATATTTAATTTACTTAGTTAGATTAAAATTATATTATATTTAGGGGGGTGTTAGGGTTAGGGTTAGGGTTAGCTTTAGGGGTTAATACATTTATTATAGTAGCGGCGAGGTCCGGTCAGCAGATTAAGGGTTAATAAGTGTAGTTAGGTAGCTGCGACATTGGGGGGGGGCAGATTAGGGGTTAATAAATATTATGTAGTTGTCGGCGATGCTAGGGGCAGCAGATTAGGCATACATAGGTATAATGTAGGTTGCGGCGGTGTCCGGAGCGGCAATTAGGGGTTAATAATAATATGCAGGGGTCAGCGACAGCGGGGGCGGAAACAATGAGGCTGCGTTAGGAGCTGAACGCTGCTTTTTTTGCAGGGGTTAGGTTTTTTTTCAGCCCAAACTGCCCCATTGTTTCCTATGGGGGAATCGTGCACAAGCACGTTTTTCCAACTAGCCGCTACCGTAAGCAACGCTGGTATTGAGGGTTGAAGCGGCAGTAAATTCGGCTCAATGCTCTCTTTTTGGAGCCTAACGCAGCCATTCAGAGAACTCTCAATACCAGCGTTGTTTAGAAGCAGCGATAGAAAAATAAGACGCGTAGCTAACGCACCCCTTCGGCCGCAAAACTCTAAATCTAGGTGTAAGTTATTAACCCCTAAACCTCCAGCCTCCCACATCGCAGTAACTATAATAAAGTTATTAACCCCTAAACCTCCAGCCTCCCACATCACTGCAACTAAATAAACTATTAACCTCTAAACCTCCGGCCTCCCACATCGCCGCCACTAAATAAACCTATTAACCCGTAAACCGCCGGCCCCCCACATCACAAAACACTAAATTAAACTATTAACCCCTAAACCTAACACCCCCCTAACTTTAAATTAAAATTACAATATAACTATTTAAATAAATAAAAACTTACCTGTGAAATAAAAATAAACCTAACATTAAACTATAAATTAACATAACTATACTAATAAAATAAAAAAATACTACCAATTAAAAAATCTAAATTACAAATTTAAAAAAAAACTAACACTACGAAAAAAATTAAAAAATCAAAATTACAAAAAATAATAAACACTAAATTACTAAAAATAAAAAACACTAAGCTTACAAAAATAATAAACTAAATTATCAAAAAATAAAAACAATTACACCTAATCTAATAGCCCTATAAAAAAAATAAAAAAAAAATAAAAACACCCCCTAGCCTATAATAAACTACCAATAGCCCTTAAAAGGGCCTTTTGTATGGCATTGCCCTAAGTTAAACAGCTCTTTTACCTGTCAAAAAATACTAAGTCCCCCCAACAGTAAAGCCCAATACCCAACCAACCCCCCGAAAATAAAAAAACTAACTCTAAAAATAATCTAAGCTACCCATTGCCCTTAAAGTGGCATTTGTTTGGGCATTGCCCTTAAAAGGCAATTCAGCTCTTTTACAAAAGCCCAAAGCCCTAATCTAAAAAAAAAACACCCCAAAAAATGAAAAAAAAACACTAACCCCAGAATATCTACTCATGGTTCCTGAAGTCCGGACATCCATCTGCTTCCAGGCGGCAAGAAGTCTTCATTCAGGCGGCAACACCTTCATCCTTCTTGGGTATGTCTTCTATCTTCATCCCGGCAGCGCAGAGCGGAGCCATCCTGGAAGCTGATCCCATCCTGCATGGAGCATACTCTTCATATGGTCACCACCGTACACTGAAGTTGAATGCAAGGTATTGGCTGATTTGATTCTTTAAATTCAAATAAGCCTATAGGATGAGAGCTTCTGAAATCCTATTGGCTGTTCAAAACAGCCAATAGGATGAGAGGTACTGAAATCCTATTGGCTGTTTAAATTAAATCTTAGGGTTTTTTTAGAGTTAGGTTTTTTATTTTGGGAGTTGGTTGGGTGGTGGGTTTTACTGTTGGGGTCTTTGTATTTTTTTACAGGTAAAAAGGCTATTAGATTAGGTGTAATTGTTTTTATTTTTGATAATTTTGCTTATTATTTTTTGTAAACTTAGTGTTTTTTATTATTCGTAATTTAGTGTTAATTATTTTTTGTAATTTTAGATTTTTTAATTTTTTTCATAGTGTTAGTTTTTTTAAATTTGTAATTTCGATTTTTTAATTGGTAGTATTATTTTATTTTATTAGAATAGTTATCTTAGGTTAATTTATAGTTTAAAGTTATGTTTATTTTTTATTTCACAGGTAAGTTTATATGTATTTAAATATAGTTATATTGTATTTTTTATTTAAAGTTAGGGATATTAGGTTTAGGAGTTAATAGTTTAATTTAGTGTTTTGCGATGTGGAAGGCCGGAGGTTTAGGGGTTAATAGGTTTATTTAGTGGCGGCGATGTGGGAGGCCGGAGGTTTAGGGATTAATAACTTTATTATAGTGGCGGCGATGTCGGGGAGCAGCGGATTAGGGGTTAATAACTTTATTATAGCGCCGGCGATGTCGGGGAGCTGCTGAATAGGGGTTAATAACTTTTATTAGTGTTGGCAATGTCGGGAGTGGCAGATTAGGGGTTAATAACTTTATTTATGTGTCGCAATGTCAGGGCAGCATATTAGGGGTGTTTAGACTTGGGGTTTATGTTAGGGTGTTTGGTTTAAAAGTAACTTTTTTTCCCCAAAGACATCAAAGGGGTTGCGTTACGGAGATTTTTCATTCCGCACTTCAGGTGTTAGTTTTTTTTCTAACACTCTCTCCCCATTGATGTCTATGGGGGAAAGCAGCCCTTGGATTTTGTACAGTATGTAGCTTAACGCCACATATCGCACGCACAAGGAGGCTTTTCAGTAACTCGTAATGGCAGCGCTATGGAGAGGGAAATAACGCAACTTTTTTGCCGTTAGTTTTGCAGCCTGTTTTGCGCAAAACTCGTAATCTCGGTGAATATTAGGTGTCTGTAAAAGTAAATGAAAATAAGAAACTAATATGGTTTTCCAAAAAAGTAGCACACATTTTAAAGACAAAAAAAATAGCTTATAAAAATTACAGACAAACACAATCAAATGATGATATGCAAATATGGAGACTCCAACAAAAAAGACTAAGCACTTAAAGGGCCAGTCTACACATTAGTCATCCTAAAGTCTTACCTTAGCGTAAGCTACAAATAGCCTTCTGCACCCCTTTCTATATCATGCAGCAGGAAAGGTAAACAAGTTATTTTAAAAGGAATACTAGCCACTTTGAAATGGCTGGCAAGATGCCCCCACTGATAACAGCATGATCTGGGCTATATCTAGGAACTCTGCTGAATAACATTGACAGTCTTTTTAATCCGACTAGTGAGCCTTTTATGACTGGATGCCATATGGAGCCCAGATTGTGATGTCATCAGTGTCATATTCATTTTAAAATAACTTTTTAACTGTTGCATGATATAGAAAAGGTGCAGGAGGCTATTTGCTGTTTAAAGGGCCATAATACCCAAATGTTTAAACACTTGAAAGTGATGCAGCATAGCTGTAAAAAGCTGATTAGAAAATATCACCTGAACATCTCTATGTAAAAAAGAAAGATATTTTACCTCAAAAGTTCCTCAGTAGCCACCTCCCATTGTAAAGGATTTCTAAGCAGCATTTTAGTGTGTTTGTCCTGGGACATCTGAAGGGACTAGCATCGTGCACTCTCATATTATTTCACCAATCAGGTAAAGGAAGCTTACTATGAAATCTCATGAGAGTTAAGTGAAATCTCATGAGATCACAGTAAGAGTTCATGACCTCAGCACTGCTGATGCTGATTGGCTGCTGTTCATTTCTTAATTTTTTTAAATTTGTTTACCTGCAGCTGGGAGCAGCTGAGTATAACTTTTTACACAGAACTTACTCTGGCGAGCTGAGGAGATTGTGAGGTAAAATATCTTCCTTTTTTACATAGAGATGCTCTGGTGATATTTTCCTGTCAGCTTTTTACAGTTATACTGCATCAGTTTCAAGTGATTTAGCATATGAGTATTATGTCCCTTTAATCTAAGGTACGAAATTAAGATGACTAAGGTGTAGACTGTCAGTTTAATTAGGAAGGCTAAAACTCATGCAGAAGATTACATAGCACAATCAGTGACACCTGGTGACAAAATCTTTGGAATAGTAAAACTGAAAACATTTAGGCCTAGTTTACGAGTGGAGCACAATGTTGCACTTTCGCAAGCGCAATATTTGTTCTCAGCTCCGTAATACCTGTGCACGTAACTGTGCAATGCTATTACAAGTTAGGTGCAATAGGAACGCAACCTCGCGATCGCATTGCCTGGAAGCCTGGAAGCCTTGCACTCACCATTGTGTGCTTCCATAGTCTCCAATGAAAGACTCGTTCTCATGCTGTGAGACATGGCAAAGCACCTAGTGCAGAGTAGGGTACAATTAGCGCAGCTTTGGGCAGCAAAATAAAAATATATGTATATGAATTTCTTGTCCCTCTAAGGTATGACACTAAAAATGTGAATGGGCTTTAACATAGAGATGCATACATACACATTTCTAAATATGTATTTGTATGTATGTGTGTATATATATAAATATATATATATATATATATATATATATATATATATATATATATATATATATATATATTGACCGAGCACTTACTCTGGTCTGAGGAAGGGGAAGGTTGTTCCCCAAAACGTCACCATTAAATAAAAACAGATGAAGAATGAGTGCTGGGTCCATTGTTTTTATTTGAGCACCCTCAAGTTGTTTGCAATGGAGTGCCCTTAACTGAATGCATTTGTGTGTGTGTGTGTATATATATATACAAACAGACAGACAGGTTGTTTTCCTGTCTGTCTAAGGACGAGCTAACTTACCTCGAAAACGTTCACAAAATAAAGTGGATCTTCAAGTAAGCCCTTAGGAGTGCGCTTTCTTCCGTCGAACTATATATATATATATATATATATATATATATATATATATATATATATACTATATATATATATATATATATATATATATATATGTGTGTGTGTGTGTGTGTGTGTGTGTGTACATATGCCTTTATGTATTTATATGTGTATATATTTACACATATAAACACATGAAATCACATGTATACATATATATATATATCTATAAGCGCAATGGGTTTAGGCAATATCCATATTTAAAGGGACATAATACTCATATGCTAAATCACTTGAAACTGATGCAGTATAACTGTAAAAAGCTGACAGGAAAATATCACCTGAGCATCTCTATGTAAAAAAGGAAGATATTTTACCTCACCATGTCCTCAGCTCAGCAGAGTAAGTTCTGTGTAAAAAGTTATACTCAGCTGCTGCCCAGCTGCAGGTAAAAAAAAAAAATGAAGAAATGAACTGCAGCCAATCAGCATCAACCATGCTGAGGTCATGAACTCTTTTACTGTGATCTCATGAGATTTGACTTAACTCTCATGAGATTTCATAGTAAACTTCCTTTAAACTGAATAGGGAAATAACATGAGAGTGCACGAAGCTCAACCCCTTAGCTGTCCCGGGACAGACATACTAATATGCTGCTTAGAAATCCTTTACAATGGAATGTGGCTACTGAGGAACTTTTGAGGTAAAATATCTTTCTTTTTTACATAGAGATGTTCAGGTGATATTTTCTAGTCAGCTTTTTACAGCTATGCTGCATCACTTTCAAGTGTTTCAACATTTGGGTATTATGGCCCTTTAATGAAGTGTTTAACTCTGTATTTACTTTTAAATATTTCACATTCCAAAGTTCTTCACATAGGGAAATATGTTTAAAGTATTTTTAAATAAATATTTATATATAGCTATTTATATGTGTATATATATATATATATATATATATATATATATATAAATATATATAGTTTATAAAAAAAATCATCCAATATATATATATATATATATATATAGAAATATTTATTTAAGAATAAATAGACCATATTCTTCTATGTGAAGAACATTGGAATGTGAAATATTCAGAATTCATGATGGGTTTAGTTCACTTGAGTAAACACGATTGGGTTAGCGTGCGAGTATGGGTGTTAGTTTTTATTCAAGTTTGCTTTCTTCATTGAAGTTTATGGGAGAATATATTAATGTGGTCACAATATTCGAAGTTCTACTGTTTGTGTGTGTCGGGTATTTTGCTTGCTCACTAACTTTTTACTTTCAACTCATAATACGAGCACAAGCCCATAATTGTAAAACATATATCTAAATATTACTTTAAATTTTAATTTGGATACCTCATTGTGTCTTATTACTGTTTAAATGCAGGGGAGCATTTGCAGAGGACCCCGTCTTTCTAAGTGAACATCTTTTAAGTGATAGCACTAAGGATTATACACAAATTATACAGAACATTGGACAGAGTGCTACTCACTTGCTACCTACTATGCCTAACATTTGTTGAAACTAACACTGCTCTCTCATTTATTTTCAGGTACATGTCTTTTATCCATCTCTTCCACTGCCATTTTTACTCTTTTTAAACCTGTTTTGTTATGTGTCTTTCCCCCTCTAAAATGATTATCTTTTTACCTGCTCAAATGCTGTTCACAGTATGGCCTCTATTTATCAAGCCGTCAACTGCAAATTTGCTGGAATTCCGCAGCGTATTTGTGGCGAGCCTGATCCGCCTTAGTTATCAAACCCTACAAACTGGCAAAAGTAGAATTTAGTGATGTAACATACGATCCGCCGGTCTCAGTCCGACACAGATCAATGCTTACGTCACTACAGATGTTCCGAACGCAAGTTCGGCACTATCTGACTACTTTTGCTAGTTATCAAATAACTAGCAGGTATGCTCGGCACTATTCTGGCCCAGCGTACCTGGTTTTCAATCCACCGCCCTGGAGGCCACAGATACCATAGGAATCATTGGGAGTCGGAAAGCAGCGAAAGCTCATGTTCGCTGCTGCCCAATATCCCATTGATTCCTATGGTAATGTCTACACCTAACACCCTAACATGTACCCCGAGTCTAAACACCCCTAATCTGCCCCCCCTACACCACCACCACCTATATTATACTTACTAACCCCTAAACCACCGCTCCCGGACACCGCCGCAACTAAATAAAGTGTTTAAACCCTAAACCACCACTCCCGGAGCCCACCGCCACCTACATTATACTTACCCTAATCTGCCCCCCATACCGCTGCCACCTACATTAAATTTATTAACCCCTAA